>NW_016821003.1:2630133-2651630 GCF_001698545.2 Rhinopithecus bieti
GTGAAACCCTGTCTCTACTAAAAATACAAAAAATTAGCTGGGCGTGGTGGTGGGCGCCTGTAGTCCCAGCTACTCGGGAGACTGAGGCAGGAGAATGCGTGAACCCGGAAGACAGAGCTTGCAATGAGCCGAGATCACACCACTGCACTCCAGCAAGGGTGACAGAGCGAGATTCTGTCTCAAAAAAAAAAAAAAAAAAAAAAAAAAAAGAATAATTTTCTTCTGTTGGGTTTTTTAAAGGCAAACCAGTATCAAGATCATCCTAAAAAAAAAATGAGTATCAGTCCCACAACTCTCTTGCCAATTACAAACACAGTGGTGTCAGAAAGTCATTTCTCAAGTCTAATCTAAATCCCTCCTTCTTTATTTAAAAGTCATATCCTTTGCAATCTTTAAATCACATGTTCAGAATTTAATAGCCAGAGACCTACTGAGTTACAACATTTTGTGCAGGTCCTTTAAATCATAGCAATCAGTCAGAATCAACCTCATTCTTATCAACCTGTAATTCAGTCGAACTGTGGAAACCCCCATGAGATAACTGTTTAGAGCATTGACTCTAGAATCAGATAGAAGAGGTTTGAATCACAGCTCTATCGTTCATGAAATAAGTCACCTGGGCACGTTTATTTTATTTGTGGCAGGTGAAAAAACTGATGCTCTGTGTTTAATACTACCTACTTTGAAAGATTAAGGAAGAAATAAATAAGGTAATTGAAACTCTTTGTCAATGTAGTAATTATAGTAACTATCGGATGTTTTGAGTGCTTAACCAAAAATATTTACTGATTTTTAAAAATTATTTTATTGCAATCTCATGCTGTGTATATACTTCAGCGGGGAAAATTCCAATGTTCTATGCAGACAGGTAATAAGTAAAATAACTTTTTTCAATTCTTGATTTGTAAAACAAAAATGGCATGAACCAGGGTGGGTATAAATAAAATAGCATTTTAGAAATAGCTTTCCCTCTCCACAACTAACATACAATTAAAGCAGTGACTTCAAGTAGTTTTATTAAGCCTCAGAAGGGCTGAAATTTTACTGTCCAGAACCAACCACATCTTTCCTTCCCATAGAAGATATGATGTTGTCCGTCACTATTTTCTGCTGAGAGGGTAGAGTGCAAGCACTACCTGTTCATGAGTGAGCTATTCTGTTTCAAAGTGTAGCTGCTCATTTAAAAACATTGCCTGGTACATCTCTTTTACAAGATAAATTCCATTGCACTTCATAATCATCTACATTCTTGTGAGAACAGCACAAGTGCAAAGTCTCTACTAATTCCAAGATGAAGCCAAGGTGATAGCTATATACTACTTAGAAGGGAGCTCAGAGAAGATAATGCTCATCAGAGATTGCAACTGACTTTTTCTATTTATTTCAAGAAACTTTAGCACTACCGATGATGGAAATTAGATTTCTCTTCTCACTTAAGAAATGTGGAAATGGTTAAAATCACTTATATCACATAATGGGGGCTTCAGAGTCTCTTATACTGAAATTAAAATGCCATCAACGATCCCAGTATAAGTCATCCAGATTCTGCCAATTAGATTACACTGTGTAGTAACCATGCTTACAAGTGTACCTTACTGTCATTCTTTGATGTTTCTGAAACTTTATCGCTTAATAACCACTCACTGACACTTAACGTGAACTACGGACACAGGTGATGGATGAGTAGACAGACAAGATAGCAAGCAATTTTTTGACAAAAATACTATTGAGTTACGACCCAGAATGGATAATTTATGAAAATTAAGGGAGTTGTTTATGCAAATTCCGAAATACGTATACAATCTTCAGCTACTATAGTTTAGCGACACTCAAAGGCAAGAGATGTCTGTTTTACCTCTCTGATAAAAATAAGTATGAATTAATTGTTTTTTTTTTTTTCATTTTTCTGAGCATCCCCACATTGAAGATGGGAATAGTTAGACACAAATGTAAATTCTGTTTAGAAAGCTCAACCAGCATGAGACTAATAAAGAAGAAAATGTGCCTTTGTACTTCTTAAATCAAATTTTGGAGATGAATCTTCTTACATAAAAAGGAAATAATTCCCTTGTGATATTTATACCATTCCTCCATCTACTTATTTTATATTATTTGTGTCATATCTAGAATCAGATAATCATATTTTATTCATTAATCTATCAAGAGAGAAAAAAGGCATGGAAAATATTGTTCTGACTGCAAATGAAACATAAATATACTGTAATATTTTCACTTGATGTACATAGAAAAGATTAAGGGGATTCCATTTAATATTCCTTTGTAATATCTTCAATATGCCTAAAATATCACTAAACACATCCACAAAAGTACCTTATCATGGCACACTATTTTTCCCTGTGTGTTTATGTGAGGATCAGGTATTCTGTTGATTAATACAGAAGAGTATGGAATTGTCTTTGAAAACACCCATAGTTGCAATTCACATAAGGGTAAGGCCAACTGTTCAATTCAAATACAAAAATATACTAAAGAAAAAGAAGGGAGGGCAGGAAGGAGAGAGGAAGTAAATTAATCCTCAATTATGTGTTATACATTCTCAACAATCTACAGACATTGAGTCAGCCATGCAGCAACTCCACAATCAGTGCATTTTTTTGCCAATAAAATATAACTTTGCATCAAATATAGTTTAATAGCATTCTTTGATGCAAGTCTAGTCTTGGAGGCATTCTCATTTTTACAAAGCTGAATTATGTCATTTTTTATATTCCCATATCATTTAAAAGATGATTGTGAGGGAACAAAATATGCTTTGTGGAACATGAGTAAAACTGATTTTAAAATGAGGAAAGCTATGACTAAAATAGACTTAGGAGGACTTATGAAATTTCTGTAGAGAAAATTGTGGTAGATAAGTCATAATATTGAACTTTGGATATGATTGTATCTCTTTCTTTTAATGAAAATATACTAGTATAGGGTGCAGGGTATAGTCTTTGCTAATTTGTTATTGCATTAAATAAATGTTTACTGAGCACTAACTGTGCTTAGCCCTGAACCATCCATCGTTCTAGTATTTGCAATTGTCTTTGGCAGTGGAGGCAGAGAAAGAAAATTGTTTGAAGTTTCCAAATATAAATGTTATTCATTTATGATACTTTCCAAAGAGATACAGAAAATCACATCTATATACCTCTACCTACTTAGAGAACTTACACACACACACACACACACACACACACACACACACACACACAAAGACATCTAAGTAAGAGGATGGATTTTGTTTATGAGAGGGAATAGCACGTGACATTTAAAACCCAGGAAATAAAGCTTAAAACTTGATAAGATAAAGAAACAGGATTGGCCCCGGTGCTTTGCCATGAAGAAGCAACAGAGATTTAGTTAGCTGCAACATATGGTAGAAGAAGCTAAATGGCATCCCTTGAACTTATTTCTTTTCTGACCTTTTGAAGTTGCCAGGTTCAACTAATTTTCTCTTCATGGTTACATCTAAACTAGGTTCCAGAGACAGGAACCAACAGTTCAGCAGAAATAGATTAGCATCGCAACTTTCTGTAAGAATGAAATGAGAAAGCACTAATAGCCCTTTGGTTAATTAAGCCCTGCTAAATCGGATGATGGCCTTTGTCCATCAAAAAGTTGTTCTGTTTCATAAATATACATGTATTGGATGCTGGAGGGAAATTCCGAGCACCACAGATAACATTTTTTGGGAGACTGATCAATATACAAATCAGAGTAGCCAGAAAGGCAAATCAAAGAATCTAAGGCAGATGAAATCGCAAAGGGAACATGATAAAAATCTCAGACTTGAGCCAGTAAATAAGTTAGTTATCTGGGCACATTTTCAAGAGGCAAGCTGTGTATATGTGTGTGTGTTATTTGCGGGCGTGTGTGTGTTATTTGCGGGCGTGTGTGTGTACATAATACAGAGCAACAAGAATTATCATTGGTTTATCCACCTCCCCCCCTACCCTGAGAGGTGTATAACACACCAAAGTTAGGACATATTTTTTCTGAATCAAAAAGCTAAGTTAGACCATTTCTGCTGTGAATGACAACAGTGCTGAAAACAAAAGAAAACTGTTTTCTCTACCAGCTGCACTGAATAACTTTGTAACAAATATAAAATAACTTAAATCGGTATCAGCACACCACTGAGCAGAATGTTTTCAAAAAGAAGTCTTCAGACCTTAAATTGCACCTATAATAGAAAGGCTTCTCCGATTATGCTTGTGCCTTGATTTGCCAGACACAAAAGTTTGCTGATGGACCAGAAAAGTGTGGTTGGAAATACAAATTGAACGTTACTTTACCCATTGAAAGCCTTTGGTTTTGCATGGAAAATCTGCTCAAATTGGAATGCTGATAAAGCTGTGAGGTGTGCCACCTTGAGTAGAAAAATAACAAAGATTGTCATTTTTTTCTTTAAAGCATTAATTTACCCACATCGATAAGGTTTTCTGAACAGCTGTTGAAGTGTGGATTTGAACTTTTTAATATGTGCATGTTCTTTTTCCCCACCAATAAACAATGAAAGGAACCTGGAAAGCAAAGCCCAGAGGTACAATTTCTTGAATAGAATCATTACATTCTCATTCTTTGGAGTTTCTTTGCTTTGTTCCAACAATCTGTTCCTCCTGACTAACAAGCAGTATCAGACCTTTGAGTACATTCACATCAGTCTTTACAAATGCCTTTTCAAGTGGTCTCCTCCATCCGGCTGAGCATATTTCATGGGCTGTTTGTTTGTTTTGTTTTACATGGATCATGCTGCCATTGGCTACTTAAATTGTGTTCAGTGCTAATTGAGGGGTTGCTAAAAATGAATACTGTGTTGACCACAGTTCTACGTAATACCCAAATAAAGTTGTTTTCCAGGGTAAGGAATTCCTTCCCTTCAGAGTTGATATGTGTACAGCAGGCAAATGGAACTGCTATTCTAGTGAGGGCTGCTATCAAATTTTCTGTTCTTTTAGCTAAATTCATGCAGCTTCAACAACTCAAGAAATGCATCCTACACACCAGAAATGCAGCCAAGAAATGTTACAGAGTCTTGAATGTAGAGATTTACCCATCTTGAAGGTTTTAAGAGACTGTAAATTGTAAAGCAGAAGCACTGATTTCTAATAGTAATAATAATTAGCAATGTAAGATCCAATTTGCAGGGGAAGTAGATTAAAAAGTTTGAATGACAGCATTACAGCACAAATTTCAGAGCACATTATCCAGTGCCTCTGAAACATTCGGCCTGTTTGTGATGGTCAGGGGATCACTTGACATTCACTTGGGGAGTGTGGGGATCAGAATGAGAAAGGTGAACTGCCACTGAAGGTCTCTGAATGAAGCAGTCCCCAGAGTTGCTGGGAAGACTCCCCTCTCTATTTTCAGAGGGATTTTCCTCAACTGCTTGCCTCCTTCAGAGTCCAGGAAAAAAAAAAGGTGACTTAAAATACTGCGACTGCTCCAGCATGAAATGACTATGTGACAGCGAGCTTCAAATCTGCTACAGCAGAATCACAGAATATTATTATCAGAATTATTATTTAATAAGGGGATAGCTCTAGAATTTATTCCAGCCACAGAGCTCGGGGAAGTGGAAAACATGTCCGGACATGATGATTATGGAGAATTCCCTTGAAGGGAAAAAGAATGTAACCCTGAGAGAACATCCTTCAAAGGTATCACTTCTCTCCGTAGAAGAATCCCACTCCCAGCCCCCACCTCATCTTTCTCGCTCTGTCTCTCTCAAACACACACACACACACACACACACACACACACACACACACACGAAGAAATCCCTGCAACACTGGACACAGCTGATGCAAAGCAATATCTAGGCAGGGATTTTAGTGGTATTTAGCATGAACGACAGGGCTCACTTTGCATGCAGTGAGGTGCAGCAGCGAGGCTGAATGGCTGGAAAATCCCACTTTCGAATCTTACATAAACATCTTTCCCACATATAGTTTTCCAGTTGAAAAGCTCCTATAATGAAGCCGGAGTATCGGTTTTTAACCATTGAGATGGCTGTCAGGAGTGTTGTAAAGAGGACAGGCGCTTCAAAAGCCAACCCTCATCCCTCGGATCTGCTTTGCAATGGTGCCGGATGCGAGAGGACAGTACTCTCGCTTACCTTCCCTAGCGTCCCCTCGTTCCCATTGTCAGCCCCCGAATACCATGACGCCGGGTGAAAGAAAGCAGCTGATCTGATTAGCGGCTCGGGCGCGCTAAGGGATTGTCGAATCATGCCTCCTAAGGAGGAAACTCTTGTGGAATCTTCAGGAAAGGGTGGTAAAGTTGAAAGGACCTTTCCTCCCTCCCGCTGTCTTGGTGATAAGCTCTATCGTTTGATTGGTGCTTAAGTGAGCAGCTGCCAGCCTGATTTTCCATTATGGACTAATGTTGTGCGTTTGCAACAATAAACAATTAATGCTGTTTGATTTCTTCCATTTAGCAACCCAAGCAAACAGCTGCCCTCTCCGCTGGTGGAGGCAAACGGCTAGTCTTTGACATGCCGCCGGCTCCGTGCCTGCGGAGGAAGGGTCAACGGCAAGGAAACTTTGAGGATTCTGCCAGATTGGGTGGGGGAAGGCTCTGGTGCTTGGGAGGAATAAGCGGAGGAAATTGTGGATACCTGTTGGCATCAGCTTTGGCGGCAGTACGTTTTTACCGTTTCCCAGTCTTGGCTGGAGCCTGGGAGAACGGGAGTAGGTTCCTTATGAACCTGTTACGTACTGGCAGAACCCAGGCAAGAGCCTTTTTCCTTCCGGTCCTGCGAGGGTCGCGACCAGCCCCCCAAAGGTTCTCGGATGAGAAGCGGCCAGATCACAGAAAGCGCAGCTCTTGGCTCAGCGGTCCCTAGGAGAGGGACTACGGAGTCCTCGGCTTAAGGGGGCCTCCGTGCGCGCAATCTCGAGCTTCGGGGAGACACTGCCTAGGGGTCCTGCAGAGGAGCTGGGCAGCGTCTTGGCGAGGGCAGAGCCGCGGGGCGACTCCGGAGCCCGGCAAGTTTGCAGCGGGCACCGCGCCTCCCAGAGCTGGAGCTGCCACTTGTGGGAAAGCCTCGCGCTGGGGCTTTCGCAGCTGAGCCTTGGCCCTCAGCCTTGCCGCGGGGGTCGCCCTCCCTCGCCTCGGAGATGAGGCGGTGCAGAAAACCAGCCATAGGGCACTCGGGCCCCCTCACCTCCTTTTTTCCCTGGCTTGCACCCTCCGCACAGCGGGCGGCTGGTGCTTCTCATTCACGGCACGCACCCCGCAGTGAAGGCGCGCGGCTGCAGCCGCGCCTGCCTGCGTTGGGAGGCTGCGAAATAGTCAAGTCCCCGCAGGGAAGGAAAGCGGCAGGAAAACCGGAGGGGCACAGCCTGGAGCTTGCTACTCTCTAGGATCTGTTGTCAAAGCAGTTTGCAAAAACAGGCCAAACCCTGAGGAGAACGTACGTATCACCCATGGATATCGCGAAAGACACAGCTTAGCCCCGAGCCTATGCTAGGAACCCGCATCTACCATCTGAGAGGCAGGAGGAGCGCAAGGTGTCCGAAGGGGCATGAGAATTCCTGTAAGAAACGGTCCCTTCTGGATCGTCGGGACATAGAGAAAAACGGGGCTGGGTTGGGGGAACACTTACTCGTGTGGGGCCCTGCGCTGGCTAATGTCAAGCCTCCTGGTTCACAAATGGCTGCAGGGGCTCGGGGTCAGCTCCCGAGGGCGGCGAGCGCCGACCGGTCCTCGCGCGCTAGGCAGGCGCCTCCGGATTCCGTTCATGCCTCTCGGAGCTGCAGGGCTTGGTGCGGAGACGCGGGGCGGGCGCGCAGGGCTCTGGGTGTCCGCAGCCCAAAGTGAAGCTGGTGGCTTGACGCTACCGTCTATGCACAAACCGGCAGCGGCGGCGGCGGAGCTTGGAAGAGGCAGGGAGATTCCAAATAAATCCGCTAATTCTGGGCTGAGCGCTCCGGCGTGCGAGCCCGCCTGCCTGCCAAATGTAACTGTGAAGTGATGTGGAAAAGTGAGCCGGGTGCCTCCCCTGACGGATCTCATTGGGCAGAGCGCAGAGGCAGGTCTACCACTTGGAAATTCATGTAAGCAGTCCCCCCTTCCCGCCCCTCCCCGCCTTCCCCCTTCGCTCTCGCGCGCTGGCTGGATCGCTCTCTTTCCCCCTACCCAAGTGGGCGCACAACTTTTCGCTCCTAGCTCCCGAGCACGCCCCGCGCGTCTCTGCCGCCAGAGCCATGGGGTGAAGATGCGCCCTTCCGCGCGGTGCGGGCAGCCTGCCGAGGGCCGAGCTCCTGGATAAGGGGGCTGGCAGATGATAACAGCATGCGGAGGAGGTACCTGCGAGCTTTCTCTCTAGAGGTCTCACCTGAGCTCTGAGGCTGGCGTTATCTTGAAAAGCGTCTCAGTGACTCGCAGCTGTTTTCCGTAGAAGGAAGAGGACGCGACAGGGCAAAGGGTTGAGCGTGGGCAGCTTACCTCCGCTTTATTCCAAGGGCCTCTTGCGTACAGAATAGGGTGATTGTGAGACTCCTACCTGCAACTCAGACGCTATGGTTTAGAGGCTGTGTGTCGCGGTACTGTGATGGAGCCCATTCCTGATGTCTTCGTGCTCCTTTGGGAAAATGGGATGAGGGACAGTAGAGGGGCAGCAAGGAGGGGCGCGCAGTAATCGGTTGTGGGGAAGAGGGCAGGCAAAGCAGAACTTGCTTGGGAAATAGGGGAGGATTGCTAGGTCTTCTCAATGTGCCCTTATCTCATATCCTCTCAGGTACCATCCTTGCAGCTCTCCTGCCTCCACCAAAAGCTGCCCTGTCTGTAGCCACTTCAAGTCTTCTGATGGGCTGCGCTCAAATCCTGAGAAATGGCCACCCTGGGGTTACAGGGATCATGAATTAGGAGGTCCAGATTTCTTTTCTTTTCAACACTGGGACTAACATGTAGACGATGCCACTGTGATCATCTAATAAAATTAGCTAAATATAAGACAAATTAATTCTTACCTGAAAAAAAAATCCCTCCCCTCCACAGGAGATCCCGATTTAGTCCCTTTCCTGAGTGCACTAGACGTGAGCCTGAGGGTGGATTTTACCATCTGGGGACAGAGCCAGAACAGAAGAGGGAAAGGGGTGCAAGGGACCAGACGCACGGTCTGTAGAGCTTCTACTGTCTGACTTGAATGAATGAGAAAGAGTGAACAGAATGAGAAAATAGGCACAATATGCTTATGATATTTATGCAAATTTGACATTTTTTTGTGTGCTGCGTCTAACAACCCATTGTGAAATGTGAAAAAGAATATTGACTGTAGCTCTAATATCGGTTTGTTTCACTTTGGAGCTGTCATGGGCAAGAAATTTAGTGCTCATGGGCAAGAAATTTAGTGCATTATTTCAGAGAGGGAGAGGTGAAGAGAACCAGGTGGTTTTTTTTTTTTCGCCCCAGGCAGTCACTAAGTAACTTCTCTCCTCAGACTGTGTCTGCTTACAGGGTATTGGAATTGGCTAATTCTGTCTTGGAAAAAGGAGCAGCAGTCAAGGCTCAATCAAATTATAACTGCTGCTAGACCAGACAGTCCCAAGTGGACAAAGAAATAGATCACATTTTGGGTTGTGCTTAATTTCAGACATTCATTTTCACTTTGAACAAATAATTTGAACCTTTCCTTGGGGTAACTTCTTACACCTATGAGAACTAAAAAAAAGTCATATGCTACTGAAAGCTGGGGATTGTCACAAGTAACAAACTCATCTCAAAAAAAAGCCAGATTGTTAGACAATATCCTCAAATCTCATTTTCTTAACAAACTGTGCTGACAAAGTAAAGATAGTCAGAATCTAATGGTTTTTAAAGAGAGCCAGAATCCAATGGCTCTGGGTATCTAGGGTTAAGAAGAGTTTGCTTTAACTCATCTTGTCCATATTTACTCTTACAGCAGTTATATACATTATCTTCCCTGAATTTTGGTCCTCTGGAATTCAGGGTAACCCTATCTGTACCTGCTAATATCTGCTGAAAGTGTTGCAGTAGGAATTTCCTGACTAATTCTTAAGAGAGTTTTGGATGATTAAGCAGTGTGATAGAGGATTCGGATAATGTTAAAAAGCCCTACAAGGAGATTTCTAAAATAATCAGGGATGCTGAAAGACAAGGCATTTATCTCTTTAACAATTCCACCCACTCTTAATAAGATGCAGTGCAATGTCACAATGGTGAGAGCCTACCCCCTTAAGAAAGTGCTTTCTTTTCAATATCCTCTCCAGGGTTACAGCCTTCCAGCGAGAAGAGGAACACAGTGGTATACAGGTTTTTTTAGAATGGCGACTGAAATTGCGTGTGTTGTGGAGCATTGCAGGGGAGGAAGGGTGAGGAATTATCTGATAGGGCAGGAGTATAATTGGAGAAGGAGTTGGGAGGTGGGAGAGAAGACTGCATTCAGAATAACCTTGGCTGACTAATACAAAAAGTAGAATGAGGCAGGATGTCTCTAGCCTGGGTCTCGGTGACAGGCAGGCAGTTTTGCAGGGGAGTCTACTGCAGAGAGTGAATGAGATACAGAGGGACTCCATGTAGTGAAAGATACTTTTATTTTTTCACTATGACTGGAACCTTTGCCGTAATTTTGACCAAGGGAGACAGTAAACCAAGTGGCCAGTTAGTTGCAGAGTGGGGAATCAGATGGTTCATAGGAAACAGCTCCAGAAGAGGGAGAGAGTATTAGGAAGACTCCAGCTTCTTTGGTTGGAGCAGGAAATGACATAATGGAACATAACTATTATTTGCTGCATTAAAATGCAATGTTTTGTAGTTTTCATTCATCAATATAGAATTGAAAATTAAAACAAACTAAAAACAAAATGAATGCACCATATTATGATTATTGGTAACCTTTAGATTTATTGAATTGCTTGTAATGTGATATCTCTGTGCCAGGTATTATCATTTAAAATAAAATCTCAAGAATCTGACATATGAAAATACCATTTCAAATTACCATGTAATATTTTCCAGAAATGCAGAATCCCTTTTCTGTATTTCATAATGGATGAAGAGGTCTGAAACCATGCCCTTTATTTGGGGTATGGAGTGTGGATAAGTAATATATAACAACTATGGCATTAAGCATAAGAAGCATAAATTTTATTTTGGATTCCAGGATTGAAGCATAAGTCATAAGAATAAAACATTAAGAAAGAAGTTTTGAGAAGTTTGTAAATGTTTAAGTAAATTTAGGATAGCTGTTTTGTTTGTTTATGAATTTGCTTTAAACCATTCTCTTACTAAGTTTATGAGAAGATATGATGGTGCTCCCGTTAAACAAATGTGAGCAATTCTGAGGATTCCTTTAGGCCAGTGGTTTTCAACCTGAAACCCTGGACAAGCTTCTGCCTCAACATTCACTGGAATTTGTTAGAAATGCAAATTATTGGACCTTGAATCTGAGTGGGGCTCAAAAATCTGGGTTTTAGCAAGTGTCCCAGGAGATTCTGTTACCTGATAAAGTCTGAGAACAGTGCTTTAGGCAATTTCTTTCTCATGTGACATAAAGAGAAGAAAACAATAAAATAGTAGATTGTATTAATGTTTACTGTTTTTGTCCCAGAATATTCTGTTTTAAGACAAACTACTATCTTAAAAAAACAAGATTTGAAAAGAAGAAAAAAAAGTGTAAGCACACTAAATTTGTCATCTGAGTACCTCACTAATGTTTAGCATGGGATTTGAAAAACTAAATTGATTTCTTTAGAAGTAGTTATGAATTCTTGGCATAAAATCATCATTGAGCTTGCTATTCAGAGTTGCGACGCTCTACATTTCTTGGCTTGCTGGTTTTAGCTGTCCCTGAAATTAGGCCTGAATCTCTGAATATTGACTATAATTACTAATCTTGAGCTTGTCATTATATTTTCAGTAAATGGAGGTGTAAACACTTTCTGAAAACCACATCTGTGCTGAGAGCGTTTTGGAGAAGGTTTTCCAAATGGCATTATCTCCCATCTTCCCAGGTGCTAGAAAAGAGATAAGCTTCAATTCAGCTTCTGAACAGAAACTTGGTCGGGTGGGCGGCGGGTGGGGTGCTGGGTAGATTTAAGAGGACTGGTACAAAGCTATCAAATAAGCCAGTCCAGCTTTTGTGGACTACACACTTAGCATATTAGTGTTCTGGTTTTTCTCTTTTTTTTTCTTCTGTAAGAGAATAGCAACTAGATTAAGATTCTAGACCACTCTTGTTTAACTTAGGAGCAAAAGAAGGAAAAAATTAAAATAGTTCACAATGCGTTCCAAGTAAAAGAAGAAAGAAGGAAAAAGAGTAAGAATAAAAAAAGAAGAAAGAGGAGTATAAAAGGTACCCCACTCCCTGAAATACTACTACTTTGGTATAACAGAGTATATTTAATGCTCAAATATAATAATTAAATTTAATTAATTTTAAGTTTGGCTTAGAAGATTACCATTATTTGATATTTGCACACTTACACTAAGGTACCATTACAGATGTATAGGGGAATACAGATGTATGGAGGAGGGGAGGTGAAGGCAAAACAATTACCTTACTATGTGTAAAACAAAATTTGTAGTTGTGATTAGTTATCCAGTTGCTTATTAGAGAGAAGATCACATATAAATGCAGTGGACAAATGTTACAAGATATTGAAGGGAAATGAATTATTGAGAATGTGAACATGCTTCTTTTATTAGTCAAAGCTGGATAACACTAAGGATTTTTGTTTGTTCTTTTGCTAAAGATGCTGCCATGGGGAAATCAGGGCACTGCTTTTAGGCTGCCGTCTCCCGCCTGCATAGGCAACTAGTCCTGTTAGAGTGGATGTCGAGGCTTTTTTTCTTCTACCTCAAGTGCCCTCTAGCGTGCAATATCTGTGCAGGTTGCTATGTACAAGGAGGAGGAAAGAAGAAAGAAAGAGAAATATTCTACCAATTGCCATCCTAATTCCTGAATTGCTCTGCTCTTCTTTTCGCCTTCCTCAAAGGGATCATTTCCACCTAAGTGTTTAGCAAAACAAAAAAAGGTGCTGTTGCTTTTGCATGGAAAACTAATCACTCATTTTCTAAACTGGGAAACAAATGCTAATCCTTTCTCAGGGGTTTCTTTTGAACATTCATCATAATTTTCCAGAAGTTTCATACACTCTGGTAATCAGGCAAATAAAAGAAGGTAAGTTGCTCCCTAGGAAGAAATTCTGTTTTGTTCCTCACTCCACCACAGACCAGCTGTGAGGCTTTTGATACAAAGTGATTAACCTCTCAATGGGTTTTAAGTTTGCGTCTCCATAAGAGGGCATAATACTTCTTTCCATCCTCAGGGGGGTGGTGTGAGGTCTAACTGAGGTGTATAAAACAATTTCGGTTCCTTAGATACAATTCGATATACATTTGAACTTGACTTTCATCCTGCAACTACTAACGGGGTTTCAAATTCTCTTTGGTAGTCCATAGGGAAACTGTGATCAGGATCTCTATTTTCATAAACATGTCATTAAAACAGCTCTATTGTAAATAGTGGATTTACTTAAGAGATTTGGAATGGTAGAAAATGGAAAAGGATATTTGCAGAAGAGAAATATACTTGTTTTTGCAAACATGTCTGTGTATGAATAAATATAGCTAAATAGTAAGGCAAAACTTCTACAAGACATACATTTGGGCATATCTTCCTAAATTTTAAAACAAACTAACAATAACAGAAGGTATTTTTACTCACCCAGATGCCACCCACTAAGCTCTTAGTCTCTGAGAAAGGAGGAGATACCTGTAAACAAATTTATGTGTTGGCATCTGTTCAGATGGTAAGATATCTAGACACCTGTTATACAACTTGGAGATTACTATTATAGTGATGTGATTACTATGCAGCATTGTGTTTTATTAATATCCTCATGGCTACAATACTTTGAAGGGCAAGAAAGGAGAAAGACAAGCTAACATGACATACTTCATTACTTTCTTCTCATGCAGTATCTCTTTACTTATTAAAGCACTATGGATGGCGGCTATTGTTTGTATCCTTTAAAATAGGAGAAAACTGAGGCTCAGAGACGTTAAGTGATTTGTTCAAGGTTACACAGTTAATAAGTTAAAGACTATAATTTAAACCCATGTTTTCCAACTTCAGTTGTTGTTTAGCACTGCCTCCCAATATTAAAATACTAACAAGTGACTATTATATCCTACTTTTAAATAATGCAATACCTCACTATAGAATGGATTCATAAGTTGCAATGAAAGAGAAGCTAAACATTATGTCTTTACAAAGTGGATCTGAATCTTTAATTGTGAGTGATTTTGTAAATATAGATCCTAGATTCCATGGCTAACCAATTAAATCAAACTCTCCAAAAGAATATGTATTTTTTTTTAGAAAGCAACAAAGGTAATTTCGATTCAACATTACAAGCATCATTCTGGAGACCATTTGGAAATAATGAAACCAAATGACATGTAAAGTCTTGTTTACCTCCTTACTGTTAGGGTCCAAGGTTAGGTCACAGTTCTGCTATTGCTATATCGGTTTGTATATCCTTTTATATATTTCCAAGCACATCAGCTCTCCTATGTGATCCTTGCCATGATCTTGTGAGGTGAGAAGACGATATATTATTACTTCGATTTTATAGAGTTACAGGCTTTTAGAGCCCAAAGGGCCCTTAGAGATCATCTAGTTCAACCTCTTCATTTTACAGAAAAAGAGCTGGGTAAGGCTTTTGACTTCTGAGCCTAAGGTTACAGAGCGAGCTCTTGAACAAAAGAAAACCAGAGCGCAGGTCATTGATCTTTAAAGGATGTAAGCATGACACTTGTCCCTGCATGTGGGAAAAAATTATTAAGCTAATAACCTGAGTAGTCTTCAACATATACAGTTAAAAGACGAGAGAAAACAAAACAAAACAAAAACGTAGTTCAGGTACTCTGATCCAAATTAATGTTGTCTAGAGAAGGTCTAGTTTCTGGTGAGAGTACCTTGGATCTCATCACCTAGTCTCTGTTCAGTCTAATAATATGTCTTGTCTTGGTTGAATTATTTTAGTATCATAGAGTCCTGCTCACTAAGGTAGCCCCAAAGCTTTTTCCAAGCAGATCACATGTGCTGTAGATTTTTGAAGGGAAGATTATTAGGAAATCAGAGGAAGACAACAACATAAGGAAAACAAAAAGTGCTCTCATACGCTCTAATGTACTGAAACTTTCACTGGTCTTTTCTGATAAGAAACCCAAACAGAAAGGATAACTCATTGAAAATGGAAGTATGTGAGACTGACTCCTACATTATCCCAAAGCACAGAAAAGCCGACCTACCTGACTTGTCCAAATCAGGAAACCTCATGAATTTTTTATCATTCCTCTATTTTGCATAATAGTATTCCGGCTTTCTTCCCTAAAATTATCTCATTGTGCCTGAGCAGGGAACACCTTATTTTTCACTGGGTTGTTTTCTAACCTCAAATTACATAAGGCACATAATCACTTTTCTGGAATAGAAAATGATAACAAATGGCACTAACAGTTGTAATTGGTACTCTTAACCTCGAGGGCTTAATATCTTGCCAGGCACTATAGAAACTGATTTACATATGTTATCTCATTCATTCTCTATCACTCCCTAATTTTTCAGAAGAAGAAACTGCGAAGGGAAATGTATTTTGCTTCTCTAAATCCCAATTAGACTTCTGCTTATCTCTCCCATATCACTTTATAATACAACCTATTTGTTATGTATTCACCAGTCAAGCTACTTTGTTTTTCTCAAGACTTTGAAAACGGTAACTCCCTTATTTGTTGGTGGGAGAATAAAGCCTGCAAGGAATAGCAAGACATTTGGAGTCATATAGATCTGATTTCAAGTTCTGACTGAATACATTACTAGTTCTGTGACGTGGTTTGGCTCTGTCCCACCCAAATCTCATCTTGAGTTGTAGTTCCCATAATCCCCACATGTCCTGAGAGGGACCCAGTGAAAGATAATTTAATCATGGGGGTGATTACCCTCATGCTCTTCTCATGGTAATGAGAGTTCTCATGAGATCTGATGGTTTTACAAAGGGCTTTTTCTCCATTTGCTTGGCACTTCTCCTTGCTGCTACCATGTGAAGGACATGCTGGCTTCCCCTTTCACAATGATTGTAAGTTTCCTGAGGCCTCCCCAGCCATGACGAGCTGTGAGTCAATTAAAGCTCTTTCCTCTATAAATTGCCCAGTCTCAGGTATGTTTTTATTAGCAGCATGAGAATGGACTAGTGCACTCTGTAAATTGAACCAGCTGGTTAATCATGTTGATAATCTCTTTGAGTCTCATTCACCTTGTGTATAAAGATATTTAACTCGCAGGTTGTTGTATTAAAGGATGCAGTGATAAACAAATGTCCAGTTTTTGATATACATGTTGGTTTCCTCTCAGATGAGCCCATTGATACTTATCTAAGAAGAGCAGATGGTTAGAGAACAGGTCCTTTTGTGATTCCTACAGTTAGGCTACTCCTCTTAGAGTACCATTCTGTCTTGTGGCTACAGGGCATTCAGGCATTCATTCCGCTCTCAATTAGCCCTTTAAATGCTGTTATCCACTGTTCTCCAATATTTTCAGGGCTCCAGGTAAACCCTCCTTTCATCATTCTCCATATCATCGTGTTCTAAACAGTTAATGCCTTGCACATGTAACAGCATTTCTTCCTGGGGAGTAAAATTGTGTTTTGTATTTTTTTTCTTTTTTCTTTTTTTTTCTTTTTTTGAGACAGAGTCTCGCTCTGTCATCAGGCTTGAGTGCAATGGCACAATCTTGGCTCAGTGCAACCTCCGCCTCCCGGGTTTAAGCCATTCTCCTATCTCCATCTCCCAAGTAGCTGGGAATACAGGCGCATGCCACCACGTCCAGCTAATTTTTGTATTTTTAGTACAGACGTGGTTTCACCATGTTGGCCTGAATGGTCTCGATCTCTTGACCTCGTGATCAGACTGCTTCGGCCTCCCAAAGTTCTGGGATTACAGATGTGAGCCACTGCGCCCGGCCAAAATATTGTCTGTTTGTTTGTTTGTTTGTTTGTTTTTTGTCTCTCTATTCCTCTTCATTAATACAAGACTAAAGGAAGCTAATGTTAGAAGAGGGGTTGCTTCAGTTTCATAATCTGGTAAATAAATATGGGTTAATATTTTGTATTTAATGACCTAAAGAAGAAATAAGGGAATCCTGAGGCATAAATGAGAGAAAGGAAAGTGTTAGAGCCAAGATCCTTGTGGGAGGAAAGGTCTTCTGTTTTTACAAGGAAACAGGCTCTGATACCAGTTTGCAGTCTGGAAACCACTCAAACTTACAGATGGAGGAAAGGTCTGGTCACTCATCTTCATGCTAGCATTCAGAATATCCGGCGGGTGTGTTCTTGACCAGTCCAGGGCTACAGATGAGAAGTACCCTCTGAACAATGGGTCTTCCTCATATCCATTTCCCCATTGATGAACTCTGTTGAGATTTTTTACTTATTCAATTACCTGGAAGCTGTGGATCTTGGACACTGAGTCTTAACCAGCCTCACACATGGGAAGGTCTCGAGGGAAAAATCTGGATGGAAATGCCTTGGAGCTGAACAAGAGGGTCTGGCTTGTCCAAAAACTAGCAAGAACACTGTTTGTTTGGCATAGATTTTAGGTATCTTTGGATATGCATGGTTACAGTGTTGTTGGTGATTATAAAGGGGCTCAACCCCTTTCCCCCAACTTCTTGGACTTGCCAGGAGGCTTGGCTCCATAATCTGGGGATTCAATTGGGATGAACTTATTGAACAGACCCTGAGCATAGAGAAATGACTTTTCCTTTCTTGGGCTACCTCCTTATGAAGAGTGGCCATCTTATCTTTCTAGATGGATCATAAATATGACATGTACTTTTAAGTTTTCACTTACATCCATGCTTCCTCACTTGTAAGCTCCTACTACACCTAGTGCATATCTACAGCATCGGTCTCAATACACTGTCCTATAACTTTATGTTTACTTATCTTTCACCCTCACTGGATTGATTTCGAGCTCCATGAAGGCAGAGTCTATTATCCATATCTATGTATATCCATATCTGTGTATTCCAGATCTAGCCCAAAGCCTGATACGTAGTCGATGTTCAAAAATTATATTATTTAAGATAACAAACAAATGAATATGACTGCAAGGATAACTATGGCATTATTGTCAGCAGTTAGCTAGAAATAGATCCAGAATCAGAGTTAAGAAAAATCAGATGGCCCAGCAGATTGGTGTGGGGAGCTCAATGAGGATAACAGATTTCACTGGAAAAGAAAGAGGGAGTAAAGAGGAAGGCAAAATAAAGTGAAAAGAAACAAAACCAGAAAACTCAATCTTCTAGAGCAAAAATAAAACCATGAAGATTAAGAGTGAACATAGGGAAACAATTCAAATTCCAAATGATGATTTGCATAATGGTAATACTAGTAGCAATAATAATTATAATGACACCAAGAATTAATGAGAATCCATCTGCTTCTTAGTGCCTCATAATTTAGTACCTCAGTGTTTACAGAGCAATTTCTCATTCAGAATGTAAGTGATCCCTCAGGCCGAGTATACTGCCTCCACTGCCTCCATGTGAGATGACTCACTATGGTCATCTCATTCCAAAGACAGAGTGCTAAAATAGATTCCCAGAGTGCCTTCTTCCTCCAGAGCTAGGAGTTTCCTTTAAGACCAGGGAGAAGTATTTTATTCATTTATCTTTGAATCCTCAGTAGCATAGAAGAGATGCTCAATACGTTTTCGTTGATTTATCATCTTATATCTATCCCACAGCAAGCTCCAAGATAAATAGGTCCTGTCCTGTACCCTCATTTTTTAGATGAGAAAACCAGAGACATTTAGTCAGAGTTGAAGTTGGAAAACAAGTCTGAGATTTTTGAACACATTGTTTTTTTCTGCAGTGCCACAGTATAGCCTAGAAAGATGACCAAGGTCGCACTGCTTAATAATTATGTGTTTTCTGTTAGCAATTCTAAGAAAGCACATTCCTTTAGTATTCATATAGAGGACTAAAGAAATCTCATGTCAAAATTACCACTTCTTATGCTTTGCAAGGATCAAGGACAAGGCTTAACACTTTTGAGTCAGTCTTGAGCACCTAAAGCACTCTTTTAAATTTTGAAGTGATGGGAAACAGGAAAACTTTTGCATCTGGATGTAAAATCCATGTGTATTTTAAGGGAAATAGGATCTATGCATTTCTGATTAATTTACACTTAAATCAATGAAGTGTTTTGCAAAAGATATTTGATGTTCAAGAAGCCTTTTTTAAAAGCTTAATGGGACTTTTAAAGCTGTTTTTGTCTTAAAAAGAGGAACTTATTTTTTACCCCATGATCTTATACACAAATGATATGGTTTCAAAGTCTCATTTACAGAATCTTTTTGCTTTCACAATCTTTCCATTTACCCCTACCCAGAGGTAGCTAACCTGGATTTGATTATGACTAGCTTTTCATCTATCTATTATTTATTCATTGTTTTGTCAACAGCATTCTCAAGGAAACAGGCAGATATATTTGGGGAGACTGTCAGAATATTGGATGTGATCTTCCTCAGAAATAAAAAAAAAGCCTTAGAAGTTTCTAGCAAAATGGAAGAGTGAATGAATTACACAAGATAAGATTATCATGTGGAGGAAGAAGATGCAAAACAAAGGCTGAGGATACAGGCTTGGAACAGATGCTGTCTTCATGTTTGTAGAGTAGATAAAACCAAAAGAAAATGTGTTCAGGGGTGATGGTAACTGGAATTAGTTGAGCAACCACTATATGTTGGAGTTTTTCAGAAGGCTGTTCCATTTAATCTACTCAATCGTTTGGAGATAAAGATGTTATTAATTCCATTTTTTAGATGAAGAAGATATTGACTTCCCTAAATCATTCACAAAATCATTCACATGGTAGGCGGCAAGTGTAGGATTTCTACCTGTGTTTTCCCTTCAGACCAAACTTTTTAGAAGACCCCAGCATTTGTCATGCTGCAGGTAGTGAGTCCCCATGGCGATTTCTGATGGGACAGAGATGTGGAAAATAAATAGGTGGGAAAGTTACTTGCTTTCCAATTTTCCTTCAACCCTCTGATTTTGTCAAGAGAGAACATTTCAGTTCCCTGCCAGCGCTGATCTCTAACAAGTAGAATGCTGGCCTCAGGCTCAGAGCCTTAAATGGACTCCAAGTACCTTGTTAGAATTTAAGAATATTGTTTTGCATTCATTCAATTCATTTCTAAGTTTACCTTGCATTTATGTCAAATAAAATAATTTTCTTATTTTAGGTATGAATATAAAGTTTTCTTTCAAAACAAATGTTTATTTTATGTTTTTAGAGAAATGAGTTGATTAAAATATTGTATCACACAGATGGTGTACAGACAAAAAAAAAGACAGCACTGTATATATGACTGCAGCTTGGGGAGAACAAATTATATTAAATCAACATCCTTTCAAACTAACATTATCAAGTAAATTGTCCCCTTAAAGTGGGAAGTATACACATTTAAAGTAGTATTCCTGAGCTTGAAGTTTTTATTCAATATCGAATGTTTCAGATTACTTTGATTTCCTATAAAATCACCTCTGAAAATACAAATGTTAGGTCTAGAAGTTACAAAGAATTGGAACAGTATAACCTATTCCAGTGGACATTGCAGAAATGATTTTAGTCTTCAGCTACAATTCAGATACAAACAGAATTATAATATTGTATCTCTGCCTGCCTTCCTCCCTACCAACAATATTTCAAAACAATAATCATCATCCTCACTTAAAATCCTGGACATAGGTTAATGGGAATTGCACTGTAGTTTCTTTTTTTCACAGAAGACTGAGTTAAAATAAATCAAATAAATCTTCCCAGTGTACACATTTGAAGCAGAGTATGTGAAAACAAACTAAAACCTACTTCCAAGTTTTGTGACTATTTTATTTGGTTTATCACGCAATTTCATTTGGGGAGACATTGTGGTCCTCTTCAATGAAAGTTTATTTTTATTTTTTCTCCTTGCCATTGCAAAGGGAAGTCAACATATTGCTCATAAAGTGTGAATGTCTTTATGAACTGCTGATAGATATCAAGGAAATGCTCTGAGGATTAGAAGGTGATTTTGTGGCAAAATATCCACTTTCTCTAAATATTACCTTCAATAGCTTTATAGCAAATATTGCTGAAGAAAGAGAATATAAGTCACTTAAATCCCCCAAGACCTAATATTAAAGTATCATTTATGTTTTTCTTTTGTTTGAATTACTGACTAACACTGTACTGAGTAAGAAAAAAAAAGCCACTTTACAAAGAAAAGTGAACACAGAGAGGGTGTGGAGGGTGCTAAACACACGGTGTGAAACATTGTGTCCCTTTTTGATCATTGGTTTTGCATGATGTATTCAGGGCCTTGGAATTTGGGGCGCTTCTGTGAGGATATTCACAATTGTAAACCATGCACTTCTTTTTTTTTTTTTTTTTTTTTTTTTTTTTTTTTTTTTTTTT
>NW_016821003.1:2651841-2674848 GCF_001698545.2 Rhinopithecus bieti
TTTTTTTTTTGAGACGGAGTCTCGCTCTGTCGCCCGGACTGGAGTGCAATGGCCGGATCTCAGCTCACTGCAAGCTCCGCCTCCCGGGTTCAGGCCATTCTCCTGCCTCAGCCTCCCGAGTAGCCGGGACTACAGGCGCCCGCCACCTCGCCCGGCTAGTTTTTTGTATTTTTTTAGTAGAGACGGGGTTTCACCGTGTTCGCCAGGATGGTCTCGATCTCCTGACCTTGTGATCCGCCCGTCTCGGCCTCCCAAAGTGCTGGGATAACAGGCTTGAGCCACCGCGCCCGGCCCCATGCACTTCTCTTATTGCTAGATGTAAAATATGCAATTTTGGAAATGTACTAGTTTGGAGTCAGAAAATCTAGGATGGATTCTGGGCCCTGTTGCTAGAGATAGGACATTTAAAAAGTTAAATAGCGAGTGTTCTATTTTTGCTTTGATTTGTTTCTCTTTTAGAGATGAGTTTCTGGTAGCCACTGTTTGACAAATTGTAAAAGAACCCTCCCGATTTTCCTTTCTACTTGCCCTGTGAATTTGTTCCTGCTGGTTGTATCAGTCAAGATGGGAATGCTAATTTATTATGGCAGTCTTTTGTCAATGTCACTTTTATATGATACAGTGCTTTCACCTCTCCTTTTTCCTTTTTCTGCAGTCACACCTCCGCTAACTCTCGGTAAAAGATTGCATTTAACTCTCTGAACCTGGGATTCTTCATCAGTAATCGGGAAGAAATTACCCTTGTCTCACCTCTCTCACTGGGTTTTAGTAAAATTCCAATAATATGAAATCTATGTGGCAAAACTGCTAACCCTAAACACATGCACACACATGTTACAGTCATTTATGTTAACAGGTGAAGTCAAAAGCAAGAAAGGAAAATTCCTCCTGTTTGTCAGAAATTTTGGGTCTAACGTTGTGCTGTGGTTTGGATGTTTGGTTGAAATCTGATCCTCAGTGTTGGAGGTGTAGCCCAGTGGGGGGTCCTGGAAATGCATCCCTCATTAATAGATTAACACTTCTTCCAGGGTGGGTGAGTTCTCTCTCTGTTTGTTTCCCTGCTACCGCTGGTTGATAAAAAGAGCCTGGCACCCCCAACTCCTCCCTGCCACTGTCTCGTTTCCTCTCTTGCCATGTGATCCCTGCACACGTCAGCTCCTCAGCTCCCCTTCACCTTTTGAAGCAACCTCATTGCCTGGAGTAACACCCAAGGTTTGTTGTCTCAAGTCCATGGAGAACAAGGACGTGGACACACAAAGAGTGAGCTTAAGAGTGGAAGTTTAGCAGGGGAAAGAAAAAGAATAGCTCTCTGCAGAGAAAGGTCCCAGAAAAATGGGTTGCCAGGCCCATGGTGAAATGCAGGGAGTTTTATAAATGAGCTGGTGAGGAGGTGGTGTCTGATCTACATAAGGCACAAAAAACTGGTTGGACCAGGTGTGTCATATGCATACAGTGTGAATCTCTGGTAGTCCCACCCTAATCATTTATGCAGGCAGATTCTCTGCCTGAACTGTGCCATTTTGCCCATTTCTTTATTACTGTGCTTGTGGTAACAAAGAGAAAAAAAAGGAAGATGGAGCCTCCATGTTGGACATGTCTGGCCCCAGGTAGCCCTTTTCTATTGGCACCGCTGCTGGCATTCCCCCATGCAAGCTTCTAGCTTCTTTATTTGTTTGTAGCTCAAATTTTCAGGCTGCTCTTTGTTAGAAAAGAAATTATTTTGGTGGCTGCTTTTTGTTAGAAGGGAAGCTCTGCCTGCCTTCTCTTCTTTACCTTCACTATCTGCCTAAATAATTTCTTTCTATCTCCTGTATCACTTTCACTATAAGTGGATGCAGCCTGAGGCCCTCACCAGATACAGATGCCCAATCTTGAACTTTGCAGCCATCAGAATTTGAGCCAAATAAACCTTTTTCCTTTATAAATTTCCCAGCCTCAGATATATTCCTTTGTAGCAACACTAAATTGAGACTTATTGTATCTGTCATCTTCCATAACGATATTGCACATAGACAGAGAGAGTGGGTACCACATTATATGTGCGGGAGCCGAAATCTCCCTCATCAGCATACATGCTTGTCTGACTTGCCATTCTCTTTGAAAATTTCACCATGAACATTTCTCATTATAAGCAAAAGCATTTATGTGAATACTTGGTGGTAATAGTGTTTAGTTTGTTTGATTAACCCACCAGAAGTTTAGTGAATTATTAATGTATAAATAAGTGTATCTATGACTACATCTACCTGACTACTCACTTTTTTTTTTTTATTATACTTTAAGTTCTAGGGTACATGTGCATAGCGTGCAGGTTTGTTACATATGTATACTTGTGCCATGTTGGTGTGCTGCACCCATCAACTCGTCAGCACCCATCAATTCATCATTTATATCAGGTATAACTCCCAATGCAATCCCTCCCCCCTCCCCCCTCCCCCGACTACTCACTTTTATCAAGTATGCATTAAATCTCATTTTGGTTTCTACTTAGTAACAGGTGCAGATAATTGGGAAATGAATGAGACAAGATGCCCTCAAAAGCTCAGTCAAGTGGCAGAGACAGACATTGTGAACACATGATCTTGGTTCAACAGCAACTCTCAAGTGCTGTACAGAATGGATTGATGGAAACAGCAAAGGCATAAGAATCTGAGAAGATCCTTGGAAATACCTCTCTGAATAACCGCGTAACCTTCTAACCTTGCGTCATTTAACTTCTCTGACATATAGCTAGGTGTGGCTGGAGTATAGAATACACGGGAGAGTGTAAGAAGTTAGAAGATCATATGCCAAGAAAGTTAAATTAGCCAACTCATGGGGTCCTTATCTTCCAGGCTGAGAAACTTGGACATTAGTCTACCAGGCCTCTTTCATGTTGAAAAATATCCAGTAGGTGTATATATATCACCTCCATGATAGCTGTTAAAAATATATAGCCCTAGAGGTTGGGTGAAGTGTAGATGTTATAAGGGACAATGGAAGGCAGGAATACCATTTAAGAGGTAATTGCAATACTAACAAAACAACAACAAACATAAAATAGGACTTTTATAAGTGCTTTATCTCATTGACTGCACATAAATAGGTTCCTCATACCTGTACCTATAATAAGAATACCTTAGGATATAGGTACTTATGATACAGGTATTCTTATTGTATTTTATAGATCAGAAGTATGCGGTAAAGGAAGTTAGGTAACCTGCTCATGATGACAGAGTTAGAGTGCCTTCAGAAATCTTACTTTTAACCATTACATTATACTGCAGTAGTGCAGGTGGGAGAACAGGAGGGCCTGAACTAAGCTAAAGCATTATAAAACATGCTTTTATTTGAATACACATTTTGGACTTGCTATCTCTGTGCCTATAATATCATTAGTACCTCCAGAAAAGGCACTCTGAATTTTTGTTATCTTTATAATGTTTCAACACAGCCTTCTTTAGTGCTTAGCAAACAGCTCATGCACATTTAGCCAATGCACCAGGGTGATGGGAGTCAGAGGCATCAGTAGATTCTGTCTACAATTTGAAGTATATGATTCTACTATAACGTGAGACTCCAGGTATTGTCAGGCAGGCACGCAAGAGTGCTCATTGCTCTTTCCTTCCTCCATCATTGCTGTTCGTTGCTTTAACCTAGAATTTCTTGTTTATTTTCTCTTGCAGTTTATGCATATGGACATCTTGCTTGACCTCCAAGATCCAGTCTGCTGATGAGGCGACTCCTATCAGAGTTATTTGCAATCTCTGCCCATCCACAAACTCTCCACCCTGACTACTGCACTTAGAGCACTCTGCAGTATTTTCCAGATGTCCGTTATCTGTCCTGTCACACCTACGAAGAGATCTGGGAAAACAGGGAACCCGTATGATTTTAACTAAGTATGAACTACACGCAAGGCAATATGCGATAAGGAAAATAAAACATCTTGAAGGACTGGGAAATGATAAGTGACTGACAGTGTTTAAATTGTGTGGATGGTATACCTATAGCTTAAGTCAAACAAAGTTTGTCCCACTAGATTTTCACACATAATATAGTGAATAGAGAAGATACGAGTGAATAATTTCCTCACAGTGTATAATTTCTTCAGTCTGTCGTCCACAGCCTTTATAATCTCCCTCCAAATTCCTTTTACTAACCAATCCCTCATACCCTCTGTGTGAAACTTTCTCTCCACTCACTCTGAACTTAGTGCTTTGGTTTACTAGATTTAAAAAAAATTTTTTTGACTATGGCAGTTAATGCAGATACCTCTTGCCATGCTGTAACCATAGCAGACCCTTCTAATTGATTGTGACTGAATATGGAAGCATTTTTAAGATTCATCTCAGGGCAGCACTTAAGACAGTCACTAAAAATCATTCAGAATTTGACATTTAGATTAAGTTCCTTTGCCAAATAAGCTTGCATGCTTCCTTCAGCTTGAAATGGCCAACTTCATCAGTCTCATCATTAGGAATCCTGCTAATTCACGTCCTCCATGAAAACGTTCTAATTTCCTCAATTCATGGAGAGTTACCCCCTCAGACATAATGTATCACAGGTCGACAACTTTTAGAAAATCCTTCTCATTTGTTCCCTAGTCTGGTTCCTTAGCTGTTGCAGTCACAGCCACCTTTTTGCATGACATTACCTGTCTACTCCTTTGCCGGGTAGAAATGCTCCTCACATTCCTTGTGGCACTCATATAAGCCTGGCACTTAGTAGAGTTCAGAGAAACTGGAATAACAGAGATAACCAATTGATGGGTGGGGAAAAAAGCAAACCTGAAGAGATGCTGATCAAATTTAGTATAAACCAAGACAATGGAAAGTGAAGAGAGAGTGGATTGACAGCACCATTATGTAAGTCAATTTGTTCTAAGATGTCAGTCCCCTTCTTGGCTTTTCCTGGCTTTCAATCTGTATGAACACCTTGTCCGGCAGACAGACAGACAGCTTCAGGGTGGATTAAATAATCAGCCAAGTGAGAAGAGCATCTCCCAATATGTCTGCAAAAACACTTCTATTTCAAGAATGATTATTAAAAGCCACAAGGAAGGCAGTGATAACACAGTTGAAACATTGACTTACTGATCAAAAGAGACACTAATACGCACTCCTTAAGGGAAACAGTTAGATTTTAACATGCATACAAGCAAATCCCTTTGCTCCTTCTTTTCCATTCTGCATTGTCACACAAAAATCCCATTTCTGATACTCTCATTTTGGCTCACAGCTTTTCTGCAAATAGTTTAATTTGTGCTCTGTTTTGTCTTCTTTCCTTCCTTGCTTTCCTGCTTCTTTCCCTTTCTTTCTTATTTTTCTCTTTCTTTTGTTCTTTTCATCTATTTTAGCAGAACTCTTTTCTTTAGTTTCTATTTCTTTTAGTATCACTCTGTTTTCCCTTTCTACCTTAGTTTATTTCTTTTTTGATTACATTCAGAGAGATTTTCCTCCGCAAATAGATGGTGTGGCCACCAGAATAGCACTCACTGTACAACTTGTTGAAGAGTAAACTTCATCAAGTAAAATTGCAGTGGGACTTTTTTTTGGATTTTTTGTTTGTTTGTTTGTTTTTTAGGTGAGATATCATTACCTCTTGAAATCTAAATGTCCACATTTGTAACATAACATGAGTGCATTATAGCAGGCACACTGGAAGACTCTTAAATGGTAACAATGGTGACTTTAATCAATATTGCATATGGAAATTGAGCCACTGACCTTGAGATATCTATTATATTGGCTCAATGCAAATTGGTCCTTTCATTTTAATCCCCTGGGTTTTTTAACTCATTTTATGAATATCAGTCAATTTTCTGAGATGTTTGGCTCTTTTCACCTAGGATAACTGTCTTCTGCAACATGCTAACATTCATTTCCGTGTGGCAGGTAGAGAGGTCACTAGGTTTGTAAGCGCTCCTAATTAAAATGCATGATGCTACAAAGGTAAAAGGGACAATGAGCCATAAACAAATCGCCTGACAGTAGCTGACAGCCATCGACTGGACGTACATTTTTTTTCATTGAGAATAGGAAAGATCTGGATTTTTAAAGATGCACACATACCACACGCTCTTCCAAGTTAACTCTTTCTCATGGAAAATCTGTCTCTGACTTAGGATTCAAATGACAATAGAAACTGGAGGAGCTGACTTTTCTCATACTTCCTCTCAACTACTTGCATTATTTACCATCTCAAAATCTATTTTCAGGAAAAAAATAAGGTGAGATCCATTATTAAACATTTTTAAACATTAGGTGTTAGTAATCATACCATTTCAAGGACATTTCAAGATAATTGTGGTCATTAATCTGTTATTATTGTTATTGTTATTATTATTTTGAGACAGGGTCTCACTCTGTTGTCCATGCTGGATTGCAGTGGTGCAATCTCAGCTCTCTGCAACCTCTGCCTCCTGGGTTCAAGCAATTCTCCTACCTCTGCCTCAGCCTCTCGGGTAGCTGAGACTACAGCCATGCATCACCACATCGGCTAATTTTTTGTTTTTTTTTGGCAGAGGCAGGGTTTTGCCATGTTGGCCAGGCTGATCTCAAACTCCTGACCTCAAGTGATCTGCCTGCCTAGGGTTCCCAAAGTGCTGGAACTACAGGCACAAGACCACTGGAATCCTTGCCTACTGATTTGTTTTACAAACTGAGATCTGTCCTGTTCAAGCAACTTGCTCCGGATCACACAGGGAGTTTGGAAATGCTGGCTCTTAACTGGCCCTGGCACAAAAGTCCTGTGCCTGTGGTTTCTACTCAATGAGGATGCGTAACAGTTAAGAGTCAAAATTCAAATTCAGGGTTCCTGACTGCCAGATCAGAGATTTTTCATTTTATGTGTGTCCTAAAATGACCCTTTTAATTAGTTCATTGAAAAGTCAAGTGGTTTTGTATCACTTATGTTTATATTTGCTACAGTGAGTTGGATATCAGCACTTTTTGAGTGTCTCCTGATATCTGGCATTTAAATGTGTATTACCTGTTTTATCATCTGTTCAAAACTGTAAAGTAGGTTATATGACCTCAATTTTTGAAATGAGGAATAGATAATTAGAAAGACTTAATAACTTTCTCAAGAAAATGTAGACTAAATCCTGGAATTTGGCTTGACCTATTAGTATTTAGAGAGTCCACATAATTTTCACCAAACCCTTCTGCCACCTAAATCTTCTAAGTAGTGTCATTACAGTGCCCGATGTAAAATTAGTCATCTTACGCCAATTTTCCCAATGTTAATGAACATCTAGTGTTTATGATCTTGATGAAAAAAGTTTAAATATATATATCATATAGTATGCATGAGATATGTCATATATATCATATATTATGCAATAGATATTATATGCAATATATATTTTGCAATATATGTAGTATCCGTTTATAATATCTATTTGATATAAATAATATAATACTTATTTATTTGATTAATTGCCTAAATTTTATGATATATTTTTTCTGAGGCTCATTGATTGAATGGTAAACCAGAACCAAAGAGAGGAACATAGGGAAGACATTGTCTAAAGAGAAATTATGCATTCTTACTATTCACAATAGCAAAGACATGGAATCAGCCTAAATGTCTATCAACAGTAGACTGGATAAAGAAAATGTGGTACATATACAACATGGGATACTATACAGTCATGAAAATGAATAAGATCATGTTCTTTGCAGGAAGATGGAGGAAGCTGGAGGCCGTAGCAAACTAATGCAGGAACAGAAAACCAAATGCCGAATGTTCTTACTCACAAGTGGGAGCTAAATGATGAGAACACATGGTTGTATAACACTGAGGCCTATCAAAAGGTGGAAGCGGGGAGGAGAGAGAGGACAAGAAAAACAGTTAATGTGTACTAGGCTTAGTACCTGGGTGATAAAATAACCTGTACAACAAACCCCCATGACATGAGTTTACCTGTCTAACAAAAGTGCACATGTACCTCTGAACATAAGAAAAAAGTTTAAAAAAGAAATTGTGCATTCTTTGCAAAAATAGTTCAAGTATTATTCAGAATACCATTACAAAACAGGCATATGCCCCCAGGCATATGAAGAACTCTTATTTTTCAATAGTAGAGTCACAAATGTTTGAATGTGAGTAAATCCTCATTGCTTGAATCGCTTTAGAATCCCCGCATCCACACTTCTTGCCAGGTCAGCAGTTCTAATCCATTCTTCTTTTCTTAGTGAGGGATGCTGAGGTTCCCCCAGTCAGAATTCAAGGGTGCATACATCATTCTTTCTAACTACTCATGCAGTCTTTCAGTAAAATTCACCTGATTTTAGCATCTTAATAGTTCTCAAATATATCCATTTGCATTACCCCTGACATTGCTGTATTCTAAGCCTTCACCATCTCTTGGCGACATTATTACAAGCTCCCGAACTGGTCTACATAAATCCTTAAAAATCAGCTTTCAGAAATGGAAATTGGCTCATGTAACTGCATAGCTGTCCCTCTCAGCCCTCGCCCTCCCTGCTCATGACATTCTTTAGAACCTCACTGAGGTTGCCCTTTCCTCTCAGTATGCAGACTGACACCTTTGTCATCTCCTACAAGATTCTGAACGGGGAATACCTCTCCTCATCTTGCAGGAAACGGCTACTTCTTCTCTGTGTTGGGGAACACTGGCCTTGGCACTAGTCCTTATGCAATCCAGACTCTGCTCATCTTCTTCTCTCTGCCTGAAACTCCCCATTCTGGATTAATATTACTCATTCTTTAGATCTCAGTGCAAGCACTCTTTCTTTAGGAAAACCATCCCTGAATCTGTATCCATTTCCAGCAAATCTGTTGGGATTTTTGTTCAATGCTTTCATACTACTCTTTCTTCTTTTGTGTAGACAAACCTATACTTAATCCTGGCTCTGTCACATACAAATTCTGTCATTTGGTAAAAGTCAACCTGCCCACGTTGAGTTCAATTTCTTCTCCTCCATGCTGGGAATAATGATGTCTACATCGTAGGTGTGTGGTTGGAATCAAATGGGGTAACAAAGGTAATGCCAGATAGGTGTTTGCTTTGTTTTTAACCTTTGGTGGATCTGCACAGTCAAACACCTTCACCCACACATAAACATACTCGCACTTCTCTTTTACTTTTACAGAGGGTATGTGTAGGCAGTGCTAGACAGCTTTCATAGAACCTTACCTTAATTGTCTGAATTCATAGGGTAGAGACATTGTAAAGATTCATTCTGTTGATTCTCCTACCATGTGTTTCTTTCTTTAGAATAGTGGCTAGAAGCACAGATGCTCATGCATTATCGCCTGGGTTCAAGTCCAGGCTACACTTCTTACTTGATGTGTGATCTTACTATCTTATTTGTGATGACTCCTCTTTAAAATGGGAACAATAATAAAGCTGAACTCACGGAATTATACTAATGATTAATATAATGCATTAGAATAGTGACCAGATATAGGTTCTAGCTTTTAAAACAGATAAGCTTCTTCTAATCTTGAAAACTCAATGACACTGTGTTGAAAACTCAATTAAACATGGTTTTGTTTTCATAAAACAAAGATAATGCTTTTAGAATTCTGAAAAGGCACTGGGAAATGAGTGAAAGAGAAATCAAGCTAGCCTAGAAGTCACCCTTTTGCATTATTTATGTATTATGTACGTGAAAGTTAGGCAAGAGTGAAGAAATCCATTTGTTTGCTTGACTGTTATGAGTCACATTTTAGGGCCATAAAGAGAATGAAAATAACGTATGACACCAGGCATCTTTCGTATTCAATATATTTCTTTTACAAAAACTGTACTTTTTTTCAGGATGCTTACAGACACATTAACTGTCTTCAGCCCATATTAACTGAAAGAGCATGTTTGGGAGAGAAAATGAGAGAGAGAGGGAGCTATTTCTATTAGGTTCTAACTAGTTCCTAGGCATGGGAATGAAACGTTTACCTCATCAATTCCTTCTGAAAACCCTGTGTGCTATGGAAATCTCCTGTTGTCATTGTAGTAAGGATGGAAATCATGTCCTAATTCCTCTTTTCCCAAAAAAAGGTATCTCCCATTGAATCTTTCCTGTTTTGTACCTTCATTTTTCTTGAAAAATAATTGGTGTTTTCCTTGAGACATTTTCCAGTCTTGACCCTTAGCAAACCCTAACAAATCAGAATTAACATTCCCCTAAGAGAAACAGAACTTTGGACACACATTCTGGAAGGAAAGACACAAAAACATGCCCAGTTTTCTCAAGCCTCTTACTGGAATGAATTTCTTTTTCTCCATCTCTGGCCAACTCCTGTTTTTTCAGCATTTAACTCAGATGTAATCTCTTCCAGGATTCTTTTCTTAACGTTCCCTATTCCACCAAGGGATGGGTTCCATATCACTTACTATGCTCTAGTCATTAGAAAAGCTACCATCGACTTGGCACTTACTGGGTTTATTGTGCAAGGCCATTATAATTACTTATAGGATGATGGTAGAGTGTCATAGTGAAAATACATTTTTTTCCAAGGTGGAGACTACTGTTGGCTCTTTCAGGGGAATCTCCAGAGAAAGCCTGGCGTTTTATAATTCACTTCCATGGATAAATCTTCCAAAACTCTATTCTCTCCCTAGCTGGGTTATCTATCCCCCTTCTTGAGTTGACCCTGCAATTTTCATGCCTCTATCAGAGCTAGTACCATCCTGTTCTCTGATCATCTGTTTTCAAGTCCTCCAACACAAGTCTGTAAATTCCTTGTAGGCAGACATTTTCTGTTAAACATCTACAAATCCATGGTTCTTAGCTAAGTGACCGACATACAATGGGCATTCGATATACACACCATTTACAAAAAGTAAACATCGACGTTTGAAAAATGTTGGGAAAAAAAGCTGAAGCTGCAGAATAAAAAAAAAATAATAAAAGAAAAGAAAAGAAAACAAGACAAACAGAAAGGGTGGACACGGTAACTAGAGCTCCCATCTCTTAGCCCCACATCTAACATATTCTAAGACGTCATATTTTCAAGCCCCTATACAGGGATGGAAGCAGAGCACATGCCTTTGAATTTTTGTATTTCTTTTAACACACACTGTCTGTAACCACACCTGCTAGAAAGCATATGCATGCTCTAGAAAAGAATACTCAGCTCCCATCCACAAATGGTTCTGCACCCTCAAACAGACTGGTCTAGTGACTAACTTAAAATATCAATGCAGAGAAAAATCTACCTTACACAACAAGGGTGATGAAAGATTCAGGGGAAAACTATTTCTTATTAAAATACTGGGTACTCTGAAGCATACTGACTTTTTCCATTTAGTGATCCTTTGCAGCATAACACCTTTATTGTAAAAAAGCACATGTTTAGAAATGACTGTGCTCAAAAGACACCTATTTTTCAAAGTGCCTGTGGGCTCCAAATGCAATTCTATATGCAACTAAGTCTCTAGATGCTACCAACACTAGAGATGCAACAGGCTCATGCACACTTCATCTTCTGTCAATTTGTCACCCAATTTGACCAAAGAAGTGGATCTCTGATGGTAAAATTATTTCAGTGTTTATTTTGCTTCTGAGTAAAGACAAGGGGTGTTTAATTGTATGTCATGGACATACACTGCGTATTTCCCCCTGCATTTAATCTGCATGATTACAGTTTAACTAATCAAAAAGTAACTCATGCCTTGCTTTCCCAAGGGCTTTCTTGTAGTTGTTTTTGCTTTACCATTTAACTAGAGACATATGGCCCGGCGCAGTGGCTCACGCCTGTAATCCCAGCACTTTTGAAGGCCGAGGCAGGCGGATCACAAGGTCAGGAGGTCGAGACCATCCTGGCTAACACGGTGAAACCCCGTCTCTGCTAAAATAATAATAATAATAATAATAATAATAATAATAATACAAAAAATTAGCCCGGCGTCTGCAGTCCCAGCTACGCGGGAGGCTGAAGCAGGAGAATGGCGTGAACCCGGCAGGCGGAGATTGCAGTGAGCGGAGATCGCGCCACTGCACTCCAGTCTGGGCGATAGAGGGAGACTCCCTCTCAAACAAACAAAAACTAGAGACATATGTAAAAATATACCCCTAAGCTTCTGAGATTCTTGGCAGTATCAAGACTCTGTTAGAAACAGATACTCTGAAAAAACCATTTTAATACTTTAAGATAAATATTTAGTTGGAAACATTTTATTGAAAAGGATCATTTAAAAAAATCCGGTATAAATTGCCAAGTTAGTGCTTGTAGCAAAACTGCAGAAATTATAGCTATTAATACTATGATTATTTATTATAATACATGTGAAACTAGGTTTTATATAAAGATGACTTTGTTTTGTTCCCCAATATTTTGTCTTCATAACTCGAAAGAAAACAGTGACTGAAGGAGTTTTCACATTACTAAGCGAACTAGATAAGGAAGATCTGCAATAAAATATATTTTTAATATCTAGAAGTTTCAGAGGAGAATGTACTTAAATAAATCAACAGAACACCTTATATTACCTGAGGAGTTCAAATATTGGAAGTTCTCAAGTGCCTGATTTTGTGGTCCCAAATTTCTCTACCACTTGCAGATGTGCTGTGCATTCAGCAGCAGGGGTATTGTTAAATTTGAGAATATAAGCCAATAACCAGTAACTTTCATAACGTTAATATTAAGTGCAGAAGAATCAAATGTTTTGTTGCAAATATGCACATCTGGTTTTTCTGTTACAATCGTATATTATTCTAGTAGTTGATTTTAGGTAAGAAGTGTTCATTGCTATACTACTAAACTCCAAGAAATACATTTTATTGAGTAAGTTTTAATAAAAGATATTCTGTATATTTTTGCTTGATTTGTCTGAAGAATTTTCAGAACACTATGCCTAAACACTATACTTGCCCTTGGACTTCCTTTTGTATATCAACTCTGTCTAAGCCAGGGATCTATTGCCAACGTATGGGCCATTAGTGAATTACAAGTCATCTATGAACATTCAGAAATGAATGGTAAATTGTGTTTGTCTACAGTTTTATAATAAAGGTTTTAATTAGATTTTCAGTGACCCTTCAAATAGTAAATTCTTCTAAAAGTAAAGAATTTCAGAAGTTTAAAGAGATAGACTAGAATTCATTTATTACCTATTACATACTAAGAACTTCATATTCATTAATACATAAAATTGTCCACTGTGGCATAATAAGACAATTGAAATTGTTTCTGTTTTTCCATTAGAAAATTATCTATTTATTTTATTTTATTTTATTTTATGTTTGGGGGGACAGGTTCTCACTGTACCATCCAAGCTGGAGTGTGTGAAGTGATCTCCGCTCACTGCAGCCTCAGCAATCTTCCCACTTCAGCCTCCCAAGTAGCTGGTACTACAGGTGTGAACCACCAAGCCCTGCCAATTTTGGTATTTTTTGTAGAGATGGGATTTCACCGTGTTGCCCAGTCTGGTCCCAAATTCCTGAGCTCAAGGGATCCTCCCTCCTTGGCCTCGCAAAGTGCTGGGATTACAGGTGTGTGCCACTGCACCCAACCTCTATTAGGAATTTAGACTTTGAGAAGTTAAGGGGCTTAATTAAGACATACAGCTAGTAACTAACAGATTGGGCATACAAATTCATATCTCTCTTTCTCCAGAATGTATATATTTTCTGCTAAAATCTACTGCCTCCCACAAATAAAATATTTATTTAAACAGTTGTGTGTCTGGATTTTTGTTTTTCTTCCATTGTTGACTAAAAGACAGCTATGCATTTTATTTGTACTTTAATAGTGACACTATTTTTTGACCACCTATATTTGTATGGTGCTTGGTTCACTGACCATTAACAGCCTGTATGTCTTCTGATCATACCATCATTTTGTGTATTATTCAGGGCAGAGATTAACAAACCCATTCCACAGATGCTTTGATGACCCTCGTTTTCCTGAAATTATTTATCCCACTGCACTTGGTTAATGTGAATATTCTCTTGCTGGTTGGAAGGTTTAGTGAAAGTCAGGACTACAAGCACTGTGACCTGCCACATTCAGACTAAAAACAAAGATCAATATTATACCACCTCTTTTTGACAAACAACATGTACTTAGTGACAGAAGTTAATTTGTAGTAGGACTAGCTTTGTAACTTTAATCTCTATTTTTCCTACTTATTTGACTTATCTGAGACAAATAAAACCATTGCAATGACCCGTTGTGAGAATTCAGGAGCTTTTATGAAAGCTCCTTTTGTCTTGTGTCAGCAGGTCTCAGGGATTTTCCATCTGCTCTGCAAGTAAAGTGAGAACATTCCTTTGCTTTAGGTAATGAGAAAGGATGTCATAAGTGATATAGCATCTCAAAAGTTGATTTCACCTTCATCTATGCTTTCTATTCTAGAATAGAGTAGCTCATTTTCCTAGTTTATGCTAATATCATTAAACACTGTAATTGCAAACCAAGTGACTTCTGGCAATCACTAATTTCTTACATCAGTTACACATAAAGAGAACAGATGGAAACAGTTGCAACATTCAGAGGCCCCCGTATTTTTCTCTGTTAGCAGGCATAAGCACCCATGGGATTTACGATTCCTTATTTCACTACCTCCTGGATCTTACCCAAAGACATATCTCTATTGCCATCCTACGATTAGAGACATCTTTTGTTTACACAAGGATTTTCTCCAGGTGAATTCGGGTCAGAACCTAAAGAGAGGTTAGCCCCGGGGGGCATGCTGATGATTATGAGTGGTGAGTGCCTCACTTTTACTCTTTCTGACCGCCTATATTTCCTGCTGTCTTTTTACAGCTAGTCCCAGGTAGACCATTCTGTTGTCCTACACCTTTGGAGTGGTTTTGCTTAGACAATATGAAACCATTGAGCTGACATTTTAATCTGAAAGATTTTTAGAACACAGGGTGTTTTGAGGAGCTGCCTTGACTTGCATTGTAAAAATATTGACTGCTATCAAAATGTCAACTTCTATCTCCTTTGTTGCAGATTTCATACCAAAGTGTGGGATATTTGCTTACCAAGAATGAAATGGGCTCTAAATTTTCAGTTCCCCCAAAAAGAATACATGAATAAAAATCAAAAAGTGCAAGAGTGAAATAATAGGATTTGTCTCTTCTCAGTGGTTTTAAATGGGGACGGGGTGTGGTCCTTATCTGTTGTCTCATATTAAGGGGACGAAAGAATCTTGGTGTATAACTTGAATTTTAATGGCTTTATATCAGTCCTTGTACTATTTCAGAGTTGGACTTTCTTTAACTATTAGAACTGAAGTGGATTTTAGGGATCTGTTAAAGTTTGGTTTGGTTTGGTTTGGTTATTTTGTTTCTGAAAATCATAGAATAATTATCCAACGACATATAGCAAATTTTGGCATGGCTTAAACTGTCCATATTTTCCTGGCACCCATCCTAGAATTTTTTTATTTTTTATTTTTTTTAATGTCCTCTTAATGACACTTTTCTTGGAGAAAGCTTTCTCATAGCCCACTAGACTCAGTAATGTTTCCTTATTATGTGCTGTCATAGAATGGCATTCTTTACCTGCATAGCACGTTTATCAACTTTTCATTATGCATTTATTTTAGGGTTCCTTAATCAATAGCAGCTTCGCTCATTTGACTCTAAATGTCATAAAATCTAGAAACTTGTCTTTCTGCTCATTTTTGTAACACAATGCCCTGTACCTCTAGACTAAATTTAGTTTCTCAGTAATGTTTATTAAGTGCCAGTGTGAATAAATAATGTTTTCTTAACTTCTCTGAGCCTTGATTTACTCATTTGTAAAATAGTATATCACTGTACACCAGCTAGCGTTTTTAATAAATCAAATGGAGCATTTCTAAGGAAAGAGTTCTTACTCAACGAAGGTCCATTACAATACCTCGACGAATGTACATTATGATACCTGTATAAAAATTGTCTCTTTCAATAATAATTATCTCTTGCAGAGCTATTGTGAAGATGAAATGGAAATAAATATCACTGGAGACTACCCTACAGAATACCATATACACAATTTATATTCAACATTACAACCTTATGTTTGTGTTTCAGGAAATAATGGCTTCCTTCATTATTTTCTTCAACGAGATGATGAAGACAACAGTACCAATATACCAATGGCCCCAAAAAGCTATTTGTTTATTCATTTTTTTTTACCAAGAAAATAAATTGTCACAAGGTGACAAACTAGAATCACTGCTCTCCTTCACAGTCCCTAATGCCAGGTGTCTTACATAAGAGTTGCTATCTTTGCCCACCCCAAAGTTGACATAAAATACCAGTTTACAAGGAAGGATTTTACTCTCAGCCTCCACTGTACATTGCCAGGTACATTTCAACCCATGCACATTTTCTTGACTCTGAAAATGCAACCATTGACCAGTATTTTTAATAACATAAATATGCGATCTGATCCATTAGGCATTTTTGTTTTGAAAAACCAGCCCCTCTAATCTTTGATACTACTTTGCAAAATAATATAAAATGTATTATACACATAAACCTTAATATCTAGTTATTTGCACAATATATAAGAATCATTTTAGAAAAAAACGCATGCAGATGATCCCTATTTAGCGGCCTAGTGAGGCACTGAAATATTTTTTATTTTCTTCAGGAAAGTTCCAACTACTTTAGCACTAACAAAAATTATCAAATAGGTGGAAATTAAGAGTGAAGAAACACTTACAATATAATGGGAGCTTTGAAAATAAAGAAGGATTTAATAATAAGTTTGTCTACATGAAAGTTAAAAATAGTCGACTTAAATAGTGTTAATGTTAAAAATTATTTTCAAAATGAAAAATAGCATAGTGGCTATTACTTATAATCCCAGCACTTTGGGAGGCCTAGGCAGGAGGATCTCTTGAGGCCAGGCATTTGAGACCAGGCTGGGCAATACCACGAGACCTCATCTGTACACACACACACACACACACACACACAAATTAAATTAACCAGATATGGAGACATGCACTTGCAGCCCCAGCTACTCCCTGGAGAGGATGAGAATGGAGGAACATTTGAGCCCAGGAGTTCGAGGTTGCAGTTGTAGGAAAAACTGGGTTCTTATCATACGACCATGAAAGATCAGCCTTGCAGGCACTTTGAATGGTGAGAAGGCAGGGTTTATTGGGTGAAAAAGGATAAAAAGGGAAACATGGACTCTCAGCAAAGCAAGAGTCTTGCTTGCAGGCTTCCCACCTCACAGACTGAATCCCAGATTACCACCCAGGAATTGGAGAGACCAGGCTCCTCCCCGCTGCAAACAGGGCAAACATCCATGGCTCCACCCTAGTGCATGCTCCTCCCAGTGCGGTTGGTGGTTCTCCGGGGACCCTTTTATACTTGGCTGTCTCACAGCAAGTTATGATCTTGCCACTGCACTACAGCCTTGGTGACAGGGTGAAACTGTCTCTCAAAAAAAAAAAAAAAAAAAAAAAAAAAAAAAAAAAAAAAAAAAAAGAAGAAAAGAAAAAAAATACGGAATATCTAAATCCAACCGTATAGTTAGTACTACAGGATCCAAATCTTATGTGGGAATAATTCCACTCAAAGGAAAACTTTGCTGGCCTTATTGATCGTATCATTAGGGCAAAGAGCAAGTAGAGGTAGGACAAAGGATATTTACTATAACCAATCAGTAACTACAACCCGTGCTTCTTGTATACAATTGTATTTCTCTACGTCTTATATTCAGTCTAGGGCAGGCAACCCTTTTTATTGATATAACCACCTGGTGAAATTAGAGTAAACAAATTACTGAATCCTGACGGCTGTGAGACATCATTCACTCAACATCATATTAGACTTCAAAATATTGGGTTAATTAGGGGCAGAGAGATTAGAAAATTTGATTTTGTAAAAGTTTCAAAGCAAAGTTCATGAACACGGGGTTTATTGGGAACTTGAGTTCATGTAAGATGGTTCTCAGTAGCATCCAGGTGAAAGGAAAGTAGAGCTTCTCTGATTAAAAGCTGTCTCTTCCCCTTTGGGCCTATTCCCACCGGTAGATTCAAAGAAGAAGCCGACTGCGCAGGAACGAGAGTAAAAAGGAGCAAGCCCAAATCACCTATAAAGACGCAGGCACAGAGGAAAAGCGGAAAGACGAGATTAGTTTGTGAAAATATTAAAAATATTAATGTGGTGTTTAATTGTCCATTCTATAAGTGGATATTATTTATTGAGGATGATATTAGGGCCATGGTGTTTTGGGGTATAAGATATATGGCTAGGTATGTACAGTGTGCCCAGATAAAGACTTAATTTGATATGTGTTGTGTGTGGTAGAGAGAGAGAGAAGAGAGTGAGAGAGCGACAGAGATTGAGATTTTGAAGAAACTGTCTTATAGGTGGAGAATTGGGCAAGGTCCAAATCTTGATGGGACTAGACTAAAAAATGCAGGGAGACATAGGGATAGATTTTGGTTGGAGGTCTAAAAAAGTAGGTGTCTGTGGGGCAACATTTCTTTCTTGCTTCCCAGGAGAGATAATTCTGGTCCTATTTAAGGGGCCGTCCAACTGATTGGCACGAGGCCCACCACATTAGGAGGCAATCAGGCTTTACTCCAAAGTTCCCCCGGTTTAAATGTTAATTCCATCCAAAATATACCGTCACAGAAATCCTCTAGGGCATATTATTTGGGCAATATCTGAGCACTACGTCCTAAGCCAAGTTTACATATAAAATTAACTATCACATCTAAATCTTTCCCCATGAAAATTCGGATCAATAAACTATAAGAAAGGAAGGGAAAGTGGTAGGTGGTCTTGGATATTTTAAAACATGTCTCTCTTTTTAGATTTAAAATTGGGTCGCATTAGAGGACCCATCCAGCCAATTTTCCAGGGGGAAGATGCTGAACTTGGACCTCTTAAATTTAAGGTCCACAGTGGACAGTTGGAATGCAATCCAAATATGCCTTTTTGTCCCTCTGAGTCCAGGGTCTAAAAGGAAGCTGGAAAAACTCTATGCTAGGGAGAGAACCACTTAGTGTTTTCCAGAGGGGGGGAACAACAGAAAAAAAGAAATAAAAAGTTCACTTGAAGTTGGTCTCTCTAGGGCAGAAGATGGCTGATTGCACCCAGAATCCTGCCCTCTACACCTCACCTAAACTTAACGTAGGGAGTCTGAGTTGAATTCTTTTTTTTTTTTTTTTTTTTTTTTTTTTTTTTTTTTTGAGACGAGCTTTGCTCTGGTTCCACCCATGCTGGAGTGCAGTAGGCGCGATTCTCGGCTCACTGGCAAGCTCCGCTCCCGGTTCAACCGCCATTCTCCTGGCCTCAAGACCTTCCCGAGTAGCCTGGGGATAACAGGGTGCCCGCTTACCACGGCCCGGGCTAAATTTTTGTATTGTTAGTTAGAGGACGGGGTTCCACCGTAGGTTAGCCAGGATGGGTCCTCGATCTCCTGACCTTGTGATTCAACCGTCTCGGCCTCCCAAAGTGCTGGGATTACAAGCGGTGCTGGGATTACAGGCGTGAGCCACCGCACCCGGCCTGATGTTTGAATTCTTTAGGTGCTTAAATTCTAAGGACAAAGAGGGGCATGGTAGAGACAAGACGCTGAAACTGTATTCTTAACAATTTGGGAGGTAGCCAATGCTAATATAATTTTGGGGACAAAAAAAGGGTTGTAGCTTCACTTGTATTATACGTGAGCAGGAACAGTTTTGATGTGTGGCATCATTTTATCAACACAATAACTAGCAAGCTTTTTAAATGTCCCACATTTTATAGATGAAATTGTGAAATTAGGTGCTAAATTACTTCTTTGAGATCACTCGGGAAATAAGTGGGAAAGTGTATATTTAGATTTTTGCCCAAGATTTCAACATTTTAGTGACTTGATCGGCTTCATTCAAAATAAGTCAAAGTTATAAATAATTTTGAAAATGTGATTTGGTTATTGTCAAAGGTGTATCAGAAAAGGAGTGTTTTTTTCTTTGTTAATGTATAAAATTTCTGCAGCAGCCACTGATGCTCGAGTATTTTATTTTCAGCAGTCTCAGCTTTTCTACTAGTCCTCTGATAAGAACATAAATGTTCATCAGGTTGTGTATTATGTGTCATCAGCATTCTTTTGTTCGTGTGGGAACTATCATTTTATTCATCAACGTCATTTGCAGTTATAACTGTGGAAAATGGTTGTCAAAGTCTATAGAACTCTTATAGAAATCAAAACCAAAATATGCATTGAGAATTGATCTCCACATATCTGACAAGAACATAGGCATCTTGGAACCACATCAATTTCAACTTTCAACCACTGGTCAATGGTTTATTGTGAACACTTCATTGAGGATTTGATAAGACAAAAGCTATGACATGAAAATTCAACACAAAGGCATAAAATTGCATTATGGCTATGAAGAGAAGGGATTCATTCTTCCCAGAGAGATGATGCTTATCAAAATAAAAATTAAATAATTTGTATTAGTGAATAAACTTGCTTTTTTCTTTTTATATGTATGTATGTATGCATTTATTTATTTCTTCATTCTGTAGTGACAGGGTCTTACTATGTTGACCAGGCTGGTCTCAAACTCCTAGCCTCAAGCACTTTTCTCACCTTGGCCTCCTAAAATGCTGAGATCACAGGCATGAATTACCGTGCCTGGCCTAAACTTTTTAAAAATGTAGTTCATAGGGTAGAAGTTAGACTAGCAGTCCTCAGCCTTTTTGGCACCAGGGACTGATTTCCCGGAAGAAAATTTTTTCACGGGCTTGTGGGTGGTGATGGTTTTGAGATGAAATTGTTCCACCTCAGATCATCAGGCATTAGTTAGATTCTCATAAGGAACACAGAACCTACATCTGTCACTTGAACAGTTCACAATAGGGTTGACGCTTCTATGAGAATCTGATGGTACCACTGATAGGACAGGAGGTGGAGCTCAGGCAGTAATGCCTGCTCATCCATCGCTCACCTCCCGCTGTGTGGCCCAGTTCCTAACAGGCCATGGTGGGGTGGGGACCCCTGAGTTAGACCATGTGTTTCAGAAGAACTTTGCAGATAATTCTGTCTATAATGATGCTCATTAGGAATGCACTGATATACTCAATACTAGATAAAAGGCAAATGAAAACAATGGGAAGCTTTAATGTCGTTTTCCAAAAGGTGTTTTGCTGTGCTATGTTCTACTATCCCAGGGAAAAACTGCTGCTCCTTGTCTTTCCAGGATCATGAAGCAACAGTACTTGTGTTCACTGAAAAAGATGATATCTGATGGATTGTTTAATTAGAATGGATTATCTGCTTTAATTATGAAAGGGCATATGAAGGAGTATTATTTACAATATCAAAGAGCCTTGGACTGGTCATCTATTTAGCCAACACGCCTGGGTCTCGATCCTGTGATAAGTGAGACTGAGTAGCCCAGTAGGGAGGTTTTCAGATGGCTAGGAGGAAGCCAAGAAAGATTAAATTTCTCTTCCTGGTATCAGTAAAGTATCCTGCAATCATTTCAAAATGATAGGAAAGGGGCACAAATGGGCAGGAAATGTAGAGGGCTGTAGAGACTTAAAGGTCATAACTTAAAACATACCTTTTGCTTAAGGCCCAGTGTGTGTGGTGGAGATAAACAAACACAAGAAATTCAACACAGATTTTTGTCGATGTTGGTTTTAACTTGTGCTACAAATGGCTCATCACATTTTTTTCTTTTTCGAGACAGAGACTTGCTCTGTCACCCAGGCTGGAGGGTTGTGGTGTGCTCGTGGCTCACTGTCATCTCCACCTCCCAGGTTCAAGCAATTCTCCTGCCTGAGACTCCCAAGTAGCTGGGATTACAGGCACCTGCCACCACACCCGGCTAATGTTTGTATTTTTAGTAGAGACAGGGTTTCACCATGTTGGCCAAGCTGGTCTCAAACTCCTGATCTTGTGATCTGCCCACTTAGACCTCCCAAAGTGCTGGGATTATAGGTGTGAGCCACCACACCCAGCCTGCTCATCACGTTTTTGGCAGTGTTTTCAGGTGAGGTTCATTGGATACATTTTCTTGTTTAATTTTGCCATTCATCTATGACTCCATTTTAAAGATGAATAATATGAGGTTTTGAGAGATCAAAGAATTCTCCCAAAGTTACACAGGTCTTAAGTGGTGGAGCCAGTAACCCAAATGTTATTGTTACAAAGTGTACATTTGTTAACACTATAATACTGTTTGCTTTACTGTTAACTTTTCGTTTCAAAATATTATATATTCACAGAACCTTGCAAAAATAGTACATAAGAGTCCCATGCATCCCCCCAGCTTTTTCCACTGGTAACAGCTTGTGTAATTTTAACGCAACATCAAAACCAAGAAGCCATATTGGTGTGATATTGTTAACTGGACCACTGAGATCATTCAGTTATTGTTATTTATTAATTTATATTACTATAATTGACAATAAACTATGTTATATGAGGAGTTAGCTGAGTACAAAAGGAAAATTACAGGTAATTTACAGATGAAGTCCTGGTCTAAGAATACACGAAACACTGAAAATGAATTTCCATTATATGTGCAATTGCAGAGTCTTAAGAGAAGTAGGTCTTAACAAGTTGTGACTGTCTGACATCAAATAAAAATAGTCACATCATGGATTCAATTTTCTCTTAAGAGCAAGTGTTCAGTACATTCTTTAATATCAAGTGGCCAGCGCCAAACTCGTTTCTTCTCCAAGTCATAAAGTTCAGAGAAGAAATATAAAAATCAATCATAATGAAAATATAGTGAAATAGAAGATGTAGGCCTGGCACAATGGCTCATACCTGTAATCTCAACACTTTGGGAGGCCAAGGCGGGCAGATCACCTGAGATCAGGAGTTTGAGACCAGCCTGACCAACATGGCGAAGCCCTGTCTGTACTAAAAATATAAAATTAGCCGGGCATGGTGGCCGGCACCTGTAATCCCAGCTACTCGGGAGCCTGAGGCAGAAGAATCACTTGAACCTGGGAGGCGGAGGTTGCAGTGAGCCAAGATCGCGCCATTGCACTTCACCCTGGGTGACAGAGCGAGACTCCGTCTCAAAAAAAGAAAAAAGAAAGAAAGGGAAGGGAAGGGAAGGGAAGGGAAGGGAAGGGAAGG
>NW_016821003.1:2676686-2717586 GCF_001698545.2 Rhinopithecus bieti
GCTCTGTCACCCGGGCTGGAGTGCAGTGGCCGGATCTCAGCTCACTGCAAGCTCCGCCTCCCGGGTTTACGCCATTCTCCTGCCTCAGCCTCCCGAGTAGCTGGGACTACAGGCGCCCGCCACCTCGCCCGGCTAGTTTTTTGTATTTACTTTCAGTAGAGACGGGGTTTCACGGTGTTAGCCAGGATGGTCTCGGTCTCCTGACCTCGTGATCCACCCCTCTCGGCCTCCCAAAGTGCTGGGATTACAGGCTTGAGCCACCGCGCCCGGCCGGATCAGAATTTCTGAGAGGGGATACAGGGACAAATATTTTTACAAGCATTTTAGTTGGTGCATAAGGTACCATGACGTTTGGTAGCTAGTACTCTAAAGTTTCTGAAATTGCAGTCTCTATCAGATTTGTACCACCTGCCTTATTAGCACCTGTCTTATTCTGTGCTGCTAAAACAGAATAGCACAGACTGGGTAATTTATCAAGATCAAAAATTGATTTCTCATAGTTCCGGAGGCTGGGAAGTGCAAGACCAAGGTGCTGGCATTTGGCGGAGGCATTCTTGCTGCGTTTTCATATGGGGAGGAATGCTCTGACCTCACAAGGTGGAAGGTAGAAGGGCCAGCTAGGAAAATGTTATGTGAAATCTCTTCTTTAGGGGTCTTGATTTCATTCATAGGGTAAGAGCCCTTGTTACCTAATCAGCTCTTAGAAGCTCCAGCTCTTAATATAATCATATCAGCAACATGTGTTTTTTTAAATTTTTTCTTTATTTTTTATTTTTACTGAGATGAGGTCTCATTGTGTTACCCAGGCTGATCTTGAACTCCTGGGCTCAACTAATCCTCCTGCCTCAGCTTCTCAACCTGTGGGATTACAACTGCAAGGCACTATGCCTGGCCTTTTTAAAAATTATCTTCTCTTTTTAAAATTTTTTATTTTTTAATTTGTTGTACAAACAAGGGCTTGCTACGTTCCCCAAGCTGGGAGCATACAGATTTCAGAGGGTCATATTCAATCTATAGCAACACCTCTGATAGGTTGTTTATTAAGCATAGAGCTTCCTTTTATTTCTGGACTCAACTTTTCTGCTCTTTTCATGAGAGAGATCACAAGATAGTTTTTTTTCAGGGACATTGGAAGTTTTTGTCCACTATATTAGGAGCCAACTTTCTTAATCCGCCTACTTTGAATCTTATGGGAGACTCTGCAAGTATCAGTCAAGTTTCCTAACGCAGATACTTGTGACTTAACTTTTCCAAAACTCAAGTTTCCTTATCTGTAAAGTACTATCCTTTAAGACTTGCAGGGAAGACAGAACAAAACAAATGTTCAAAGGTGTTAGCACATAGAAAATTCTCAAAAAATGTTAATGGCAGTCTTCTTTTATAATTTTCAGTTGTTCTTTAATTCCCTTAGTTAAAAAGCAAAAATAATATTCACCAAAAGAACAAGTCACACACTGTGAACAGAATGTAGTCACTTTACAAAACAGCTAACTCTTATGTATAAATATATACATACATGTATGTTATATTGCCATATGTTTAAAGATAAATGTATTCATAATTTTATGTACATATGACTATATGTAGTTTATTTTTAAGTAGTATTACTCATATTTGTATCAATGATATCAAGAAGAGTGGAGTTACAAACACACCAATTAAAAATCTCTCCATTACTGGGGTATTTGTAAAACCCAGGTATAGAGACAGATTATCACATACGTACATACATTCAATGATGAGTGAGATAATAAATGAGGAAGAGCTGGCTTGAGTTTTACTGTCTGTGTTAAAATTTCAGCTGAATTACTCTTAACTCTGAGATCTTAGAAAATTTACTTAATTACTCTGTGGCTCTGTTTTCTACTCTAGAGGCAGATTGTAATGATTGATTTACCAAATCATGTTGTGAGATGTAAGCAACATAATGTGTAATGAATTTTGGAGGGGACACATTCAACTATAGCAACATAAGGCATAATGCAGTACTTGGCTAAGTGTTACAGAAAACGTCATAAGTGCCAGGCACTCAGTTACTATTAGGAAAGCACTTAGCAGTCTCTATGGTGTAGAGAAAATACTTTCTAACAAAGTGTTATCAGCTGAATTGTATCTTCCCCAGATTCATATATGGAAGCCCTACCCCCCTGCACCTCAGAATGTAACTGCATTTAGAGATGAGGTCTTTAAAGAGGAAATTAATTTCAATTAAGGACAGTAGGGTGAGCCCTACTCCAATATGACTGACTTCCTATAAGGAGGTTTGGACCTATAGGGGACACCAGGAATGGGAGAATACAGAGGAAAGACCACGTGAAGACACAGTTAGAAGGCATCCATCTGCAAGCCAAGAAGACAGGCCTCAAAAGAAACCAGATCTGCCAAAATCTTGATCTTGGACTTCCAGCCCCCAGAAGCGTAAGCAACAAATACATTTATGCAGTTTAAGTCACCTAGTCTGTAGTATCTGTTATGGTGGCCCCAACAAACTAATACCTAGAGTAACTAAATTAAAAGAATGGATGATGGAGGGATGGGTACCAGAAAGAAACACATTTATTCTCTCTCTCTCTTTTGTTTTTTAACCACTGTTCTTCCAAAAAACTTTCCTATCTCCCTTTCTCAATCATGGACAGAATCAAGCAGATCCCATAGCTTTTTGTTTTGACACTTTTGGCATTAAAACATTCTCATACATATTTAAATGTCCAATTCAGTGGCATATAAAAACTTCATTCTTTCACCAGTTTAAAAAATATTTGCTCCCCCAACCCAGCTCGGTCTCCGTAATCCTTAGGCCAGCTTTGTGTGGGTGGAGTCTGAGAAGTTCTTTCACTCTTCCTTCTCTTTCTTTTCTGCTCCTTCCCTCTTACTTAATTAAAGGCTTTGAGTCCTACAGAAGTTAGAGCAAAGGAGATGAGTGAAAGGGAAAAGGGTAGGGGGATGATTTTACTTAGAAGTGTTCTACCTTTCTCTTGTGTGTTAAATATGCTGATGTGAACCCCACAGCTACTCCCCTCCTGCCATGGAGCATCTATCAACACCTGAGGCCGGTGCTGCCCTCTCTTGTTGGCCTCTTGCAATTAATTCCCTTTCAGCTCCTGCTCCAGTGATGCCCTTGGGTGGAATCATTCAAGGAACTTCAGCTGGGGGTCCCTTCTGTGCTGCCCACTTGCCTCATTCTTGGCATGCCCATCCCTGAAAATGCATCAGCCCCCTCCACTCCACTAGCTGTCCTATGACAATCCTGCGGGTTCCTGAAGCTCAGCTCTCCTTCTTCTATGGCTGAGTTTCTAGTTTCCACCGCTGCCAGGCAGCTTCACTCTCCAACAGAAGTTGTTCTCTTTGAGCCCAACTCTCTTGCCTTGATTGGATGTATCCGGGAACACAGAGCACTCTCTTTGGCCTAAAGTTTTACAAAGACTTCTCTGATGTCTGCCAATAGATCTCTAAGCTATTACCACCTACAGTCTGGAGTTTGGCATTGGTCTGAGATTCTATACTGATAGTATGTTGGTTCTGCATTGGCTAATAGGAGTTCTGTACTGATGGTGTAATACCTTTTGTAATTTGGAGTACTTGTTATTCAACGCTTGCAGATGAGGCCAACAAGGAAATGCCCGTTATCATCCTTTCCTACTCTCTATGAACATGATGAAGAACTGACAGAGTTCTCAGCCTCTAGGTTTGTGTATTTCTCTCTCCTGTCACAGGACTTTGCAATGTGTGGATTTAAAAAAACCCAAGAAGGCCGGGTAATTACAAAAAGCATTTGTAACGTATTTCTTTTCTTTATGCCCATGAAGAGGACAGACGATCTTTTGATTTTAAAGATGCACAGAAATATTGAGTAAAAATAAGATATTTCCCCTTATTAATTCTATTTTGAAAGTGTCCACATTTGCAATACAGATGTGCGCAATGAAGAACACATATTTTTCTTGTACATCTCCAGAATAATCATATGAATTTAGAATTCCTTTCAAACAATGTTAAAAGTGCTCTATGCTTACCTTAGATCAAGATGTATTTGTTTATTTTCTAAAGGTGTCTCACATTTCCCAGGAATATGGGTCTAATTTACATAGTATAAAGAATGCTATTTGAAAAGTTTCTGCTGATTTTGATCACAGTGACTTCAAGGCAATGATTCCTCTTGCAGACCCCAGACATTTGCCTAAACGGTTATCTACGACGAAAACTCAGCTAGTCGTACTTTTTATTAGATAGTTCTGGGAAAGTAATTACTTAGGCACTAGTGCTCTGGGTTACCATAGTACTGTGTCTGCTGACTCACCGGAACTCTCCCTTCACAAAAACTTTAAGCCCTTAGTGTCTTTATCATCACCCACAGCGTTTTAAGAGAGAGGGATATGGGGTGTCAATCTCATGTTTCATATTTAGTTCCTGGATATAGTTGAACCCCTTATCTGCAGTGCTCAAATTCTGAAATTCTGAGCTCCCCATTGTCAAAAGAGGAATATATATATTCCTCTTCATATATATATATATATGATGAGTGAGATAGTAAATGAGGAAGAGCTGGCTTGAGGTTTACTGTCTGTGTTAGAATTTTAGCTGAATTACTCTTAACTCTGAGATCTTAGAAAATTTACTTAATTACTCTGTGGCTCTGTTTTCTACTCTAGAGGCAGATTGTCTCTCTCTTTCTCTCTCTCTCTCTCTCTATATATATTTCCTTAGAGAACCTTGCAAACTTTCACATCTCTCGCTTTCTCTCATTTTTTTTTTTTTTCAGAGAGAGAGTCTCTCTCTGTCACTCAAGCTGGGTGCAGTGGTATAGTCAGAGGGGCTGGAGTTGCAGCCTCCAACTCCTGGGCTCAAGGCATCCTCCTGCCACCCAAGTAAATAGGACCACACACATGTACTATCACACCCAGCAATTTTTCAATTTTTTTGTAGAGATGATGTCCTACTATGTTTCCATGCTGGTCTTGAACTACTGGCCCCAGGTGATCCTCCTGCCACTGCACTCAGCTTCTCTCTCACACCCTGGCCCTCTCCGCTCATGCTCTCTCTCACACTCTTGCTCTGGCTCCCACTTTTTAATGCATGCAATAACATCAGTGCCATACGTACAGTGATTAGAAATCACAGTTAAACAGTGATGTATAACATGGTAGAAAGACTATATGACTTGAGTCAGAAGAGTTGTCTCAAAGCTACACCATTTATTTGCTGAGTGAATTAGATGAGGTCTTTCACTTCTTGGAGTCTGTTTTCTCTCCTGTGAAGTGGACTTGCTAGTACCTCCCAGGAAGGTTGTAAGGATCAAGTAAGTTTGGCGATGAAAAAGGTTCCGTGGATTCTGGCTGGGCTGCCATTCTTCTACTGAGGATTCTGAAATTTCAAAGCTTGAGATAGATGAAAGGAGTCATAGCAGAGGAGGCTGAAGGATGTTGCATGTCTGTGGGGTGCCTTGGTGGCCACACGTTGTGTGACGAGACTGCAGTGGCTAGAAATCCTGACGTACATATGGGGACATAAAACATCGACTAAAGGAGTTAGCACATATTTAATGCTTGCTTTTTGCCAGACACTACGACTCTTTTGGCAGGCTATAGCTAATTTAAATCTCACAACAAAGATACATGTTATTATTATTTTCCTCTTTGCAGAGGGGTTTACTGCACACAAAGAGGTAAATAACATGGATGAATTCTATGGCAGTGAACTGAGATTTTAGTGCTCCCATCACCTGAGCAGTGTACACTGTCACCAATATATGCAGTCTTTTATTCCTCTCTTTATCCCACAAGTTTCCAAAGTCCATTATCCCACCAGAGGAGTGAAGGGCACATTATAAGCGTTCAATACCTTTCATGTTTTTCTAGGATAAACTATTTTTCTTCCCCTTTCTTATACTGCTCTTTCAAATCAAACTCAGGCTGATTCTATTGAGCCCAGCCTTAACCCTTTAGTGACAAAATATCAAAACCATCTGTAGCCCATTGGTAAAATATGTCTGCAGACCTGGTGTGGTGGCTCATGCGTGTAATCCCAGCACTTTGGGAGGCCAAGGCGAGCAGATCACAAGGTCAGAAGTTCAAGACCAGCCTGACCAACATAGTGAAACTCCTTCTCTACTAAAAATACAAAGATTAGCCCGGCATGGTGGTGTGCACCTGTAATCCCAGCTACTCAGGACGCTGAGGCAGGAGAATCGCTTGAGCCCAGAAGGCAGAGGTTGCAGGGAGCTGGGATCACACCATTGCACTCCAGCCTGGGTGACAGAGCAAGACTCCATCTTAAAAAGAAAAAAAAAAGGTTGCAGCACGACTAGGAGAGGAATATCACCTTGCTCCTTGCGCTGCTGTCACTACTGCCAATTGCTTAGTTTAAAATGCTGTGAAAAAGAGGCATCCTTTTCAAAGTCATGTTTTCACATTAAAGCTGCTCCCCAGCTTTAATTTAGCTCCCTAAATTAGGTTGTTTGTATCCTATAATGAAACAAAAAACACTAAAAGAGTTTAGAGGGAAAGGGGAAAATCTTGAAAAAGATGATAGAGCAGTATATAATGGGATACTATGGGAGTTTTTGTTTCGCTTACATTTGAAATCCAGAAACCCTAAAATCTTTCAAGAAATCACATCCCCTCTTTTCTTCTCTTCTTTGTCTCTTAAATTAAAAGAACTCTCTGTCACTATGTCTCTTTTTTTTTCCTTGCTATATACATATATTTTTTTTTTTTTAAAAAAAAGAAGAAGCAGTTGGCTCCTACAAAGCAGGGTTCCAAAAATAATTCATCAGCTCAATAATGTTATTCTGCTAAGGAGCATCCAAGAAAGTAGGAAGAGAAATATACCTTAAAGTCTTAGGAGAAAAGAAAAGAATGAATGCGTGTTGGGCACCTGCTGTTGGTCCTGATTGTTGCCAAATAGTGATTGGAATGCAGGCTCTGTGTTTGAGATGCCAGCATTTAGACCTAAGTTCCATTACTGAGTGACTTTGAGGAAGTTACTTAATTTATCTGTCTCTAAGCTTCTTCATCTGCAAAATGAGGTTAATATTTACCTAATTCTGAAATGTGATAGGCATGCAAAATAATCATTCCCTGTCAAATACACAACTTGGGCTTAAAAATAAATAGGTACTGTATTTAAATCCCATTTGACAGGAAAGGGTAGTGGCTGGAAGAAATTCAAAGCCTTGGAGATAAGACAGGATTTGGATTTGAATAAAAGACTACAGAATTCCAGAGCCATCACCCTTAACCCTGAAGCCTTAGTTTTGCTCATTTAATTCATCTAAAAGACAAACAAACAAACAAACAAAAACCACAAGTACTTGGGCTCTATCTCCAGATATTTTCATTCAGTTGTCTCTAGTTTCAAACTTTCCCAAATGATTTAAAAATGGCAAAGGCAAATCAGAACCACAATGAGATACCATCTCACGCCAGTTAGAATGGTAATCATTAAAAAGTCAGGAAACAACAGATGCTGGAGAGGATGTGGAGAAATAGGAACGTTTTTACACTGTTGGTGGGAGTGTAAATTAATTCAACCATTGTGAAAGACAGTGTGGTGACTCCTCAAGGATCTAGTGCCAGAAATACTATTTGACCCAGCAATCCCATTACTGGGTATATACCCAAAGGATTATAAATCATTCTACTATAAAGACATATGCACACGTATGTTTATTGCAGCACTATTCACAATAGCAAAGACTTGGAACCAACCCAAATGCCCATTTATGATAGACTGGATAAAGAAAATGTGGCACATATACACCATGGAATACTATGCAGCCATAACAAAGAATGAGTTCACATCCTTTGCAGGGACATAGATGAAGCTGGAAACCACCATTCTCAGCAAACTAACACAGAAACAGAAAACAAAACACGGGATGTTCTCACTCATAAGTGGGAGTTGAACAATGAGAACACATGGACACTGGGAGGGGAACATCATACACCAGGGGGCACCTGCTGTTGGTCCTGATTGTTGCCAAATAGTGATTGGAATGCTGTTGGGGGTGGGGGTCTAGGGGAGGGATAGCATTAGGAGAAATACCTAATGTAGATGACGGGTTGATGGGTGCAGCAAACCACCATGGCACATGTATACCTATGTAACAAACCTGCATGTTCTGCACATGTATCCCAGAACTTAAAGCATATATATAATACATACATATATATACACACATATATATACACACACATACACATATATAAATATATATAAATACAGGAAAAACATGCAACCATATTTGAGAAGCACCGCACTTAAATCAAATTTTTAAAATGCAGGGTGCATCAGAAATCACCCAGAGAGCTCGTTAAAGCACAGATTCGAGACCCAGCCCTCAGGGTATCTGATTCTGTAGGTCTTAAATGGAGTCTGAGCTTTTTGTTTGAACAAGTGCACAAATAATGCTGGTTTTTGATCTGGGAACTGCTCTTTCAGAGCCACTGCTCTTGACACTTCTGCTTTCACTATTGAGTGCTTTTCCAGAAATGCTCCTTGATCCACCATACAATTAGGTCCCAGGTATGACTGCTCCAGTGGTCCCCAGATAAGTCCAAGTAGGCAGAAATAAAACCAGTGTTACAGTAGCTGAACTTTCTCTTCACTGTGTCTCATCAACCCGCTTGCAAAACTCAGTGCTTTGTAAAAAGAATTCAGTTAAGCAATTACATTTTGGGCATACTTATTTCTGAGCACTAGTGAACTATTTTGTACTGGTTGGCAAGGTCCTTGGGATATTGTTGGAGTCAAATTATTCACAACAGCGCTTCTATTTGTGTTATGAACAACACCTGCTCTAGTGGTGGCCATATGACTGACACTAAGGCATCCAGTGGAGAGCTTGGGCAGAGAAGTTTCCTCAATATGGGTCGTTCCCTACTTGGAGGACTACAATTCTGATACAAATACGAAGCTATCACTGCATGTGATCTCTGGAACAAATAAACAAGTCCATCAAAACACCTTTGCAAAATTATAACTGAGGAAATTATGAAAGTGAAAGAGGTCAGACCTAACCGGCTCCACCTTGCTTCTAATCTTGAAGCTGTCCTTGTTCGTTCTGGGACATAGGCGGAACTCACCTTGGGAAGAAATCTAGTTTATGATTTGACTGAAACAAAATTGATAATAGCCCTTTCTCAAAAAGACTCATTTCTTGCCTGGGGACCAGTCTGCCTTTGTAGGACTAACAAATTAGCGACAAGATTAGAAATTACAGTTTAGGGGTCATGCAGCCTCTGGTTGGGAGAGTCTGAAGCTTCCTAAATTGCTCCTGGGGACAACACCACTATTATAAAATCTAAGATCAGTGCCTGAAATATTTTGTAGAACCTGCACTCAATGGATTAGCTGACAACACCCAGACTGGTAATCCCACCCAGGAACAGAAGACAGCAAGGAAACCTCACTTCAACTTCCCTATGCTCCCATTGTCCCAAGCTTCTATCCACTAAATTAGCTTTAAAACTCCTACCCCAAATGCTCGGAGAGACTGATGTGAGTAATAATTAAACTCTGGTCTCCAGTTCAGATGGCTCTGCGTGGATTACTCTTTCTCCATTGCAATTTCCCTTTCTTCATAAATCGTCCCTGTCTAGGCAGCGGGCAAGATGAACCTGCTGGGTGGTTACACATCATAAAGGTCTCAAGACATGGTCAGGAATTTTGTATTTGACTGAAATGACTTAGAAATCAATATAATTAAGTCATACGGAGATAGGTACTTGTACTTACCCAATTTCAAAAATTCCGGATTATCTCCAGGCTTTAGGTAGATGAATTTTAACTTTCTGCCATTGGTAGTGGCCATGATATAAATATATGTAGATATTCTATATGAAAAATTTAAGGAGGTGTTATACCCTTAAGATTAATGCCAAATATCCTTGCAAAATTGAATTTTAACTCTGTCTCAGCCACCCAACAGCACTGTGAAACGGGGCAAGTCATGCCACCTCTCCAAAGTCCTATTTCTGATCACAAAATGATGATAATGATAATTAACGTATGGAACTGTTGCAAGGATTGAGAGAGATAACATAAATTGAGCACTTAATTATGTAGTATGTTGCACATAATATTTAATACTATATATTGACCATTTATTGATATAGATATTATATACATAAGCAAGTAATCTTTGTTTTATACACAAAATGTAATACAGAAAATATTTGCTAATACATTAAGCCAATATGTAAAGGTGTGCTTTTAAATATTGTGGTTTTATCTCTAGTTATTGAGTTTTTATGGAGCAAAATAGCTTTCATCTTAAGCACAGGACTGGGAAGTGTTGTGCATCGATTTAGTCAATAAGAGGCACAAAGTGGGCAAGCCAGAAGACAGTGGTACAGAGATGGAGACGCCAGAAACCGATCTCATTCTAAGAGACTCATTTTTCTAATGTGATAATTGCTATTTATTTTATAGTCTTGCACATGATGTATCACCACTGAAATTGCTTCTAATTCTGCTTTTATTATTAACCTCACTTTTCAATTCTTTATCGACCTTAGGCAAGACTACTTTCCTCTTCATAGCATCAATAGAAAAGCTAGTTCAAGTTTGCTTTAAAAGAAATTAATCTCCAAGCTATTTCAACATTTTAAAAGGACCTTCTATGAGAATGTTAATAGCTGCCATTAGGCTTGGAATCCGTCCTTCCCTATGAGGGAAACAAAAGTGCAGGTTTAGTGTCATTTGATCGGAGAAACTAATAGGAGGGCTATAAAATGTTGCTATAGAGCGGCTTGGTGCAGTAGAAAGATCGGACAGAGAGCAGCATGCCCAGCTATTGCATTTTAATTTTTTTATTTTATTTTATTTTGAGACGGAGTCTCACTCTGTCGCCAGGCTGGAGTGCAGTGGCCTGATCACAGCTCACTGCAAGCTTCACCTCCCGGCTTCCAGCAATTCTCCTGCCTCAGCTACCCTAGAAGCTGGGACTACACGCAAGCGCCACCACGCCCAGCTAGTTTTTGTACTTTTAGTAGAGACGGGGTTTCATCATGTTGGCCAGGAGGGTCTATCTCTTGACCTCGTGATCTGCCCGCCTCGGCCTCCCAAAGTGCTGGGATTACACACGTGAGCCACGGCGCCCGGCCGCTATCGCATTTTTTAGCTGTGTGAACTTAGACCAAATTTCTAAACCTCTCTGTATCTCAGTTTCTTCATCTGCAAAATGTAACTACATTTCACTCTTTTATGTCAGTTTTCTGAACCTATTATCTGAAGCATATGCAAGGAAGGAAGGAAGGGAGGGAGGGAGGGAGGGAGGAAGGAAGGAAGGAAGGAAGTCTGGCCGCCCAGGGATGGAGGGAGGGAAAAAGAGAGGAAAGGAAAGATTAACAAAAGATAGACTGAGACAGAGAGAATGAATAATGGCATATGCAATGTGACAGGGATGCACATTATGTAGAGACAGAAACAAAATATGTTAAATTAGAACGTGATAGCAATATCCAGGACTCCTCATCACCACACCCTTGACTTGTATTCAAGTTTCATGTTTTGGGCTCCTAAACACACATGTCATTTAAAGTTTTTCTGGAAACAGGCATAAAAGAAGGAAAGAACATTGATTGAGTGTCTACAGTGTTCAAAGCATGAAGTACAGTTAAGTTTAACCATCACAACAATCTTATGAAGCACCTTTTCAGTCTCCAGTGTTGCAAAGTGGAAGTCAATGTTAACAAAGTTGATGTGAAGTACCTGGGGTTACAGAATGGGTAAAAGAGAAATCTATGATTGTAAACCAACTTGGCTTCTAAGACTGCATAGGAACTACTACAGGATTTTTGTGTTGTATTTCCCAAGAGTCCAGAATATTAAAAAATAATTAAACACACCATGACAATTGGTCATCTCAAAATCCCATAATAACACGTACTAGACAAGAGTGTAGAAATTGTTTTAAAGTGTCTTATGAAAGAAATCCTCCTCATGCTCACTCAGGCTTCTTTCAGATGGAACCACTTGCAGAAAGTTTATAGATCAAGTGACATTCTAGGCAATTAAGGCCTCATACAGCCTAGGAATGATGCAGTAGTTTTCAAAAATAATTTCCACTGTGGCAGAAATGCAAATTGATTGAAGTTACAATGTCACTCAAAACTTTGCTAGTCTTTTAAGAATGACATTAAGCAGTGACAGACAATTGACGAGGACAGACACTTCAACGGAGGCTGACGGAGGGACGGTGATGCTTCAAGAAGAGAAAAAGTGATCTGGTGAGAAATATGCATAATGAGTGATTGTTTTCTTTCTATTCTTTTCCTTTCTCTATTTTTAAGTATAGGTGTCAATATATTCTTTTCTAATTTTTTTTTTAAATACAAAAACCTGCTTTTGTATTTGTCTTTTAGGAACTCAAATAGTAATTACTGGGCTCTGCATTTAAGCAAAAATACCTTAATTAAATAAAACAGAGTTTATAAAATAGAACATATGGTGCCATCTGCAGAATGGTGCTTAGAATGTGGGGAAAGTGTGGAGATTACTGCATTTTTTGCATCTACAACATGCTCAAAATAAGGAGTTTAGAGTTGTTTTTTTCTTGAAAGCTCTGAAGTTGGAACATTTCTGACTGGCTTCTCATTATAAAACCGAATGAGCATGGATAAGGTTGTGACCAGAAACTACTAGAATCTGAGGCCTAGAAAGAAAATTCTCCTGGTAAATTTTACCAACAGGAAACCTGGGGCACAGATGAGCAAAGAGGGTTACCATCTTCCTTTAGTGAGTACATGTCAGGACTTGGACTAAAATTCAAACCCTGCTCATTCTGCTCCACATCACTGCTACTCATTCAAGAGACTGCTTTCCAGTAGAGATGCAAAGTTTCTCTGATCAGTTTCTGAGCTCCCCTCTGAAGAAAGAGCAGTAGTTAAAATTACTATAATCCATGTCATTCAATTGATTCCATTGTGATACCCTGAATCCACTTCACTTCAATATAGCTGATATTTGTTGTGCACTCACGACGTGCCAATAAATTTCCTGGGATACGTAGATGAACGTAAGTTAAACTCCTGCCTGTATCAGAGTTTCTTATCTAAACAATGCGCGCTGTTGTTTTATAATTATGTCTTCTAGAACCTTGGCTGTTACAATTAGCTTTAAAAAATGTACTATGACAAAAATAAAATGTTTAAAAGCCAGCAAATGTTCAGTGACAGGATTTCTGTTCTATATACTATAGCAAACTGCACGTCAAGAAGTGGTCAAATAAGACAGTGTCTCCTTCACCTCTACATCTGCTAATCTATTCTGAAGAGATAATCCATAAGCTACGAACTTATGAATCATACAAGATGATTCATTTTCCTTCCTCTCTTATGAAGACCTGGTTGAGAAGTCAAGAGAAGCACAGAGAATCCTGCTCCCCCTTCAAAGGTATTCAAGAAAATGTCAATATTCCAGTGTACAATAAGATCCAGGCAACAAATAGGCTTTCAAAATATAGGGTCTAGGTATTCAATAGTGAGAATAAGAAGGAAGTAAGGAAGTTGCATGGAAAAGCTTTCAAACTTTTACCTTGGACATGTATTCCCTGATTAATAAGAAACAAGCGGGAGGAATGTCAGTGTTCATGGAAGATTTTCTTTCCTTGCTGTCCAACACCATTTCAATTGAGAGTATGAAGAAGATCTTTAGTCTTTAATGAAACCACGTAAGAAAAATTACATGCTAATATGAGCTCCTGTTTTGGCTACTTTTCGCCGCTTACCTCGCCTACCTCACAACCTTATGAAGTGAGTATTTAATAAAAGCCGGCTTTGAAGTCAGATGTCAGGGTCCCAATCCCACGTTTCCTAGTTAGCAGCTGTACGTCCCTGGAAAAGTCATTTCTATGGATCTCCTTCATTAGTAGATAGTAGATAATACTTCTTAGAGTGACCACATTTTTTGATTCATAAATAAAGAAATGGAGTCTGGGAACAATGCAAATGACTGAAATTAAGGCTATTTTAGAAAATCTAAAAAGATAATTGTATACATATTATATACAGCTCTAATATTTGTGAACATAGTAATCATACAGTTATTTATAAAAATATGAACAGTCTCTGATTAGTAAAGAAACAGAAATCATAAAGTACTTTGCCCAAAATCAGAGTTAAAAGCATAATTTCCAGAGCAGGAGTCTAAATCTTGGCCCCATTATTTGTAAACCATGTGGCCTTCGGGGAGTTTCCATATCATAGGCTCAGTATATATGTATATAAAAATATATAGATACATATATATAATTTATTTATAGAAAATCTGTATAGTGTTTACACCTACTTTATAAGGTTACCGTAAATGTTGAGAAAAAAATACAAATGCATTAAGCATAATGCTTGGCACATAGTCAGTGATTAATAAGAGTTATTATTATTATTATTACCAATCTTTTCTCATATCCCAAAGTATAGTAATCCGTGATTTACTGGTGATCATCAAGTTGGCTATCTTTTAGGGAAAGTATTATTACTATTATTTTCATTTTCTAAAATTTTTGATTCAGGGGATACATATTCAGGTTTGTTACATAGATATATTGCATAATAATGGGGTGTGGAGTTCTAGTGTACACATCGCCCAAATAGTGACCATTGTACCAAATAAGTAATTTGTCAGTCTTCACCCCATTCCCAACCTCCCCCTTTTGGAGTCTCCAGCGTCTATTTTTCTCATCTTTATGTCCATGTATACCCATTGGCTCCCACATATAAGTGAGAACATGAGTATTTGATTTTATTTCTGTGTTACTTCACTTGAACTTTGCCCCCCACGACCCTTAACAGTGTCCCTAGCAAACAGTAAGACCTAATAAGTATTTGTTTAATAATTAAACAACGAGTTGTCAGCAAAAGGAGCAATATTTAACCTAGCTTTTCTCTCACTAGTAAATTTTCAATCGGTTTGCATTACTATATTTCGAATGCCTGCATACTGAGAGCAGAATGCTAGCTTTATGCCCTTGAGTGAATCATTTTCTCTTCAACCTTCTTAATTTACTGAAGCAAATGAATGCATTGGATAAACACATGAGTTTTTTGAGAAACCTCTGCTGAAAACTCAATTATAAATCATTGGACTTTTAATTTTATTTATGTGTTTAGATTTTGAATGTTAAACTTATTTGTGAAAATTATTCTCTCTTAAGACCTTTTAAATATAATACCATTTTGCTTAGATGGATTTCACAATTTCATTACAAGTGAAAAATAGTATAATCCATTTATACATCTGGTCAAATTTTAGTGCAAGAGCTTTTACCAGAGTTATGAAAATTCATTGAATTAACTTTTCTTTAAATTGCAGCATGTCTCCCCAACACTGTCCTGAGGAAAACAGAAGCTCACTTGGGTGTAAAAGAAAATTATTACTAGGCAATTCTGTTGCATGTTACTTAAATTGGTATAAAACTATGTATTTTTTTTTCAAGTCCCAACAAACAACAGCACCCAATTAGTGTGACCCATGATGAGTTGTTTGCCTGGGACTTCCCTGGTTTCATATTGAAATTCTTAAATTCAGAGAAACACCTCAGCCCTGGGAAAATCATAGTAGCCAGTAACCCTAAATGAAATAGAAGAAAATGGAAGTATCTAGAACAGTGACTTTTAATTAGAGAAGTATTGCCCCAAAGTAGACACTTAACAATACCTAGAGGCATTGTTGGTTGTTATGACTTTTGAGGAGTAGCTGTTACTGGCATCTGTGAGGTAGAGGCCAGGGATAGCACTAAACATCTTACAAGGCACAGGACAGGCTCCACAACAAAGAACCGTCTGATCCAAAATGCCAATAATGACACTCTTTTTTTTTTTTTTTTTTGAGACAGAGTCTCGCTCCTCTGTTGCCCAGGCTGGAGTGAAGTGGCTTGAGCTCGACTCACTGCCATCTCTGCCTCCTGGGTTCAAGCAATTCTCCTGCCTCAGCCTCCCGAGTAGATGGGATTACAGGCGTGCACCACCACGCCTGGCTAATTTTTGTATTTTTAATAGAGACGGGGCATCACCATGTTGGCCAGGCTGGTCTTGAACTCCTGACCCATGATTCACCCACCTCGGCCTCTCAAAGTGCTGGGATTACAGGCCTGAGCCACTGTGCCTGGCCAGTAGTGCCACTCTTAAGAAACCTTGATGGAAACACTTAAAATGCTTCTTTGATGCTCTAGAAGGTTTTTGCTTCCTTGATCAAAGTGTAGCTCTATCCAATTTTTTTCTTTTTAAAATATTTGTAGGTTTAAGATGGGAATTCTTATTTCTGAAAAAAATAAATCTTTTTGGCTTCATTATAAATGAAATCAATTTTTTTGTTTTAGGTATGATACACCTGTTGTTTTTTTTCCTCCAGCTTTGTGCCATTAAACCAGCAACCCCTATTTTCCCACTATAATAACTTCAGGAAACTGACATTTTAACATCTTGCATTAAGGATATCACCCTCTGTAATCAATTGCCTTCATCCTGATAAAGACTTCATTGGGGCCGGGCGCGGTGGCTCGTGCCTGTAATCCCAGCACTTTGGGAGGCCGAGGCAGGCGGATCATGAGGTCAGGAGATCGAGACCATCCTGGCTAACACGGTGAAACCCCGTCTCTACTAAAAATACAAAAAAATTAGCTGGGCGTGGTGTCACTCACTGTAGTCCCAGCTCCTTGGGAGACTGAGGCAGGTGAATGGCGTGAACCTGGGAGACGGAGCTTGCAGTGAGCCGAGATGGTGCCACTGCACTCCAGCCTGGGCGACAAAGTGAGACTCGGTCTCAAAAAAATAAATAAATAAAATAAAAAATAAAAAATCTTCATTGGTACTGTTTCCTTTATTCTAAGACCTTGGCGCCTCACTGTCCCTGCTGGAGGTCTCTCTAGGATCCATGACTCATTCAGAAGTAGACAGTCCCACATTTGAAATTCATTGTTCTACATGTATTCTGATTTCACTCAGTCCTTGGCTCAACTTTTCCAGATATAGGCAGAGTACGGTAGATACTGTGGTGCTCTGCCCAAATTCCTCTTCAGGATCCAAGCCTCCATGCCCCATCTCCTGGCAATACTGGCTGTCAGTAGCTCACAGCCTTGTACTTCACTGGGCATTTTCTCAGCCACAAGTGATGCTTGGCTGATGCAGAGGTGCACAGGTCCAGCACCTTGACTCAATGTTGGATGACTCTAAAGGGCCAGGCCAGCTTCAGAGTCCTGCAGGATTTTCTGAGGTCTCTACTGTAACTTTATTTTAGGCCAGCATTTTACTCTGCCCAATTCTGCTTCCCAAATTTTCTTACAGGTGCAATCCCTGAGAGCACTTCCCAGTTAACCCTCTGTATGCACCTCCCCATCACACAGTGTCTTTCCAGGGAACTTTTTCTGCATTGCTCAGTGATCCAGCCCCAGGTTCAGAGAATCCCTCCTTATAAAGTCCTTTGTGGCTGAACCCTAACATTGCTTATTCTTGCCCCATTGTTAAGAAGAGCACATTTCAACTAGCATCTCTGTATGGTATATTCAGGATGAAAAGTAAGACAAAACACCTGAAAGTCTTACATAAAATTGAGTCTGTCTTACCACAAGTTCCATTAAATCACTCAATAGTAAAAGTTGAGGATATTAGTCACATAGAACTCCATTTATATTCATCCAAAACAGCAACTACAACAAAACCCGGAATGTAATGTCACATCTATCTCTGTTAGCACATCTGTCAAACTAGATTTCCATGCAGTTTTTTAAAAAGCTAATAAGAAACATCAGCAAATCAGCATCAGAAAATGCCTAGTGCTATTCAGACTTGGCTCCTCCTATATATTAAATTTTATCTCCTTCCTAAATGAAAATTAGCAATGAATATTTTATTAACAAAAAAAACCCTATAATATTAGCTGTAAGTTTTAGTCACAATGACTTTAAAACATTTTTAATAGTCTTGTAGGTGATTGGTCCTTAAAATTCTTACAGTCTCTCTCCGTTTCACCTGCCTCCATATTTTCCCACTTTTTTACACTCATCCAAGCACCTACCACCCTCTGCCATGAATCACAGGGCCCTTCCTGACTTTCAGTCTTCTGATTCTTGGAGCACAAACCTGATTTCTGCCAGGCACATACGAACGGCTCTGTCCTTCCATCAATCATCTGTAAGACTCGATGACTAGGCAGGAGCAACTAACTTCTTGATTTTTTTATCTTATTTTAAGGTGTCAAAAGTGGAATTAATGGGCCACAGAAAGGTGCTATTAAAAAAAAAAAAAAAAAGCAGATATAGGAAATGAAGTTTACGATCCAGAGACTAGGAGTTTGCTCTCGATGCGCCACGTAAGAATATATTGGTTAAAATGACCTAAATGCATGTGCAGAAAGAGACTTCTGGAAACTGATACTGTGTATTACACATAAATAGCATGTGCCTATTTCCTCTTTTGAAAAGTGGTTTCCTCAAAGGTCAGATCGAGAAGATAATACATTCCACTTCAAACAGAGAAACTCTGTTTTAATATTCTGGTTAAGTCGTGGACAAGTGTTGTATGTATATGATCTAATTCGTCAAAAGACCCCTTCAAATGTACCCCCCAGAACTGGGCATGATTATCCAGAATGATCCCTAAAAATAATTTCTTTTCAAAGATTTAAGCACTGTAGTTCCCTTAAAACATGACAGGATTGGACAGTAGACTATTGCTATTCTACTTGACATTGAGATAAATATCTTCTTTCTCTAAATTAATTTGAGAAAGAAGATGGCTTTTGGTTAAAAATGTCAGAGTCCTTACTAGCCAAAGTTTCAGAGCTTTATCCGGGCTTTTTACATCAAAGAAGAAGAGCAATTACATAGTGCTGTAACTGCTTCAGCTTTGCAAGTGTTTTCAATTCTCTTCAGACCCAAGGTAAACTAATAAGGGTGCATAAAGTAGAAACTATGGGGCAGAGAGTTATGCAATTGTGGAGCAGTTAGGACATTTTGCTTCTTTTTTCAGAGGTTTAGCATGTTGTTTAAAATGTATCCTTTTCAGGTATGTGCTTGCGTATTTGAGATTGAGTATGTGTATGAGTGGGTTTGTGTGTGATTTACACAAACACAGTGCTCATTGGAAAGGTGAAGACTTAGAGTATTCACACCCATGGTGCAATTTTCTAAGGAGCATACATTGCTAAAACTCATAATGAACTGTTCTGCAGAGGAATTCCTTTGTGTTTTTAGTTTCCTTCTGGTTTTGCTTTCTTTTGATTTACAACTAAATTTATCCCACATTAGGGAGAAGCATTACAAGGAAGAAGGACTTGAGACAAGACCAAATCCTGAAGATAATACACAGAACTTTCTATGAAGTAGAATACAGTTAAGAATGTTAAATATCCCATAATTAATCAACTAATTCAGTTAATGTATATTGAATTCCACAACATTTAGGAACGATCTAGCCATATTGAAGGTTATAAAAATGAATAAATCAAACCAAATCCCTTGTCCCTGTCTCTTTCTTTAGGTGTACATTGCATTGAGAAAGAGAAATGCATTATTTCTGTACATTATATATCATCAGTTTGTTCTGTTTTAAATGTACATTTATTTTATTAACTTTTGGTGGTGGTTTGACCATATTTGATTTTTTTTTTTTTTAATTGAGACAGAGGCTTGCTCTGTCGTCCAGGCTGGAGTGCAGCGGCGTGATCTCGGCTCACTGCAAGCTCCATCTCCCGGGTTCACGCCATTCTCCTGCCTCCGCCTCCCAAGTAGCTGGGACTACAGGCGCCTGCCACTATGCCCGACTAATTTTTTTTGTATTTTTAGTAGAGATGGGGTTTCACCGTGTTAGCCAGGATGGTCTCGATCTCCTGACCTCGTGATCCGCCTGCCTCGGCCTCCCAAAGTGCTGGGATTACAGGCGTGAGCCACCGCGCCCGGCCCATAGTTGATTTTTTTAAGATCATCTTGGCTGTCAGGTAGAGAACTGACAGTAAGAAAGCAACAAGAAGAGCACAAAGAGCAAGAGAAAGGCTGTTAGTTACCACAGTATAGGTGGAAAGATCATGGTAGTATGAATTAGGTTTTTGGGAATGAGTGTGTTGATCCGTGGACATCTAGAAAATATTTTTGGAAGTTAGTTCTTGCAAGTCTTACACACTAAGGGTTCACTGAATTCTAAGACACCAGGCAGATTTTTGAAGGCAAAAAAGAAAAAAAGGTAGGGAGTAAAACCAATTGTGGCTCTTCCCAACACTCGATTCTCCGCTCAGCACTGGGCAGAAGATGGAGGATTCTGTCATTGTCACAGTTCTATCAGTGCTGAAAACTTACTGACAGTGACAAGCATCACAAGGTCACAGTTAGTGGGGAGGGGCATGATGTTGAGGAGCATCCACAGAGCAGATGAATCTTGAGGCTTCAAAGATAAACCCTCCTCGCTAGGCGCGGTGGCTCACGCCTGTAATCCCAGCACTTTGGGAGGCCAAGACGGGCGGATCACGCGGTCAGGAGATCGAGACCATCCTGGCTAATATGGTGAAACCCCGTCTCTACTAAAAACTACAAAAAACTAGCTGGGCGAGGTGGCGGCGCCTGTAGTCCCAGCTACTCGGGAGGCTGAGGCAGGAGAATGGCGTGTACCCGGGAGGCGGAGCTTGCAGTGAGCTGAGATCCGGCCACTGCACTCCAGCCTGGGCGACAGAGCGAGACTCCGTCTCAAAAGATATACCCTCCTCTTCCTGAACAGATTCTAAAGGGCAGTGACTCTGGAAACGTGGGGATGCCAAGGAGAGTGATTCCTAAGAATATATCTGTATAAATGGTCTAGGAAAAGAAAATTGGCTCCCATCATCAGGAGCAGCTCATGTTCTGCCTTGTTCATTCTGTACTTTTCATGTCTTTGTATCATATCTGATGCACTGATGAGAATATTTCAGCACCTTCTATAGGCAACCAGGCAGAAGTGAAGAGCTGTCTTGTGACATGGAGCATGAAACAGAGCTCATTAAAACAAAGACAAAGTTACTAACTCAATTGCCCACTTTTTGGAAACTAGGGAAGGATACAGACATAAAGATCCAGGCACATGTTGCTATTTAGAGCTAAGATAACATTATCATGAAACACAGACTTCATGTCATCAGAATTGAGGGACATTTTCCCACAACCAGCTTTTCTTCATATTACTTGTTCTTCAACTTTGTGTTATATGACAAGGTAACATTTTTATGAACAAGTTGAGTGTCTGTGATCAGCTTTCCTATGAAATTAGTTTTGTCCCAAACGCCTGTTATTCCAGTTGTTAAATTACTTCACGTCATGCTCCAAGGCTTATATAGTATACAACAATCAAATGGGAAAAACACTTTGCATAGCATTAAATGCCAAATATTCTCTGACACTCCAGTGGCTGAATGACAGCCAAAAACAACAAAAAAAATATGTTTGCTAAGGTTCCTTGCTGTCCTGATTGCCAAGTGAGCCCAGCTAGGGAGATATTGACTTGCCAAGTGTCAGAACTGTGTTAATATTGTTATTATTCTCTGTGAGTGAAGATACAATGCCATTTCCTCTAAAGGTATTATTGATAGTGAGGATTACCACTACAATTTGTATAATTATTGCAGCACCAATAACTGTGTCCCTTTCATCAAATATTTATGTAACTATGCTAGCTCTTTCAGCAATGCTGATTATAAAGGTGGTTGATGGACAGTTACATAGGATCCTTGCTATTCAGCTGAATTCTTAATTCACCTGTAGTTTTGCTAGGCATGTAAGAGTGAGGAAAACTAGGGCTTTGATAAGATTTTACTTACAGGTCGATGAGGATGAACCAGAGGGTATTTACCTGAATGAGAAAGCATCTTGCTCCTTTGGTCAGCTAAACTTCCTGCTTTCTCACAAGGGGAATTGCTTCTGTCCTGCTGGAATCAAGTACATACCAGATTAGAAAGATAGGACTTTCTAGCAAAATGAAAAGGGAAATAAAAGTGAAGACATTACAAAACTACATAGTTGTATGGATGGCCCACCTGGAATACCTTTCTCTCTCTGATATCACAAAAGACAGGTAAAAATCTACCTGGAAATTTGGAGCTCAATCTCCTAGCCATCTTAGACCATGGGAACTGAACCCTGACTCATTGCTGTTCATAGATTTGGTACTCTGCGGTTTTGTACAGGTTGGGAGGGGAGGTGAAGACTTGTTGGAAGAAGATATATGTGGGGCAGGGTGAAATGTGATAACATGGGAGTTTGAGATAGGGCACAACAGAAATGAGAGAATTCAACCGGGAAAAAATTCCAATTGCCCCTAGGTTCAGTAGAATAACCATATTATTGCCACATAGCATAAAGTGAATGTCTGATGCAAAGCTCTCATTAGGAAAGTAATGTTTTAAAACCTACAAGTATTTACTTAAGAAGGGCAACAGGGTTACATGCATTCTTAGCGTTAAATTAAAACAGTGTCTGGTATGGCATTAAAAAAGTCCCCCATCAATGTTGTACCATGAAGGCGACGGGCCATTACCCTTCATTAGCAAATGAGGGCCTGGGCTAACCCTTCTTCCTATCTGATTATAAAGACTGTGATACAGTCCATGCCACTTAATCTGGACCCAGGTAATGAGCACATCTTAATTAAGGTGCCCTGCTGGGAACCAATTTAATGCAATATATATAATAGGATTTCAATTCTGCTTTAGCATCTTTGTGCAATATAATAGGGGTGACTGGAGAAGCTTTATGTCACTAATTTCACAAACTGAATACAATCTCCGTATCTCAGCATGAGTATTTTGAAAGCTCAGAGGAGAAAAAAAAATGAAACCACATCAACTGTTTTAGAATGGTGTAAAGGGAACAGCTTTTAAATGCCTTTTCATCAGTGTCTCATTTTTAGAAGCTATGTTTAAGTGCACTGATGATAGTATCAATTGGTTTCTTCTCTTCTTGTAGAGACTTCGTAGGCTGTCCAATATTTCTTGCATTTTTTTTTTTTTGGTGTTTTCCCCCAAATTCCTTCTTTGTACATTTTAAGGAGAAAGAAGATCCACCTGCTATAGCAATTTGAAGAACAATAAGGTAGATAATGGGAGAGCAATTAATAAAATTAGCATGCTGTGTGTTTATTTCTAATGCAATATGTTTTTATTTCTATGACAATTAAGTAGTTTAATTTGACCAAAACACCTGCAATCATCTGTTTAGTCATCTATCCATCCATTCATTTGTTCATCCATCTGTTTATCATCCATTAATTCCAGTACTCAGTCATTCATTTATTCCACAAATTTTATTGAGCATCTATAAACTTCTTAACATCTCATGTGAATTAGTTAATATCTCAAGATACCAGACTCTCCACAGGCTGCAAGCACTGCAAAAGCCAACTAGATTAGCAATGGCAACAGATGAGAAGAGCATCAGGATGTGGGGCGGGGTGGTGGAGGGATGCCAGAGGAGCTGACCCATGATCCCAAATGTGGACTTGGACGATTGATGATCATAAATGGTTAGGAAGTGACTTCAGTCGGTGGAAAGAGACTAAAAGTTATTGCAATTTAGAATTTTATGTAAAATATTTTGAAGTTTTCTTTTCTCAAGTCAGTTTTATTCCAGAATATTTTCCAGTGATGAAATTTTGTCTGCACAATAAAATATTCCTAAAAGATTTTATTGTTAATTATCCTAATACCCTGAGATGTCAACTTATCTATCTATGTATCTATCATCTATCTATCTATCTATCTATCTATCTATCTATCTATCTATCTATCTGCCTATATCCATCCTTCTATCCAGAGAGCTTTCTGCTCTGCTTTTTGTTCTGGCTTTTTTTTTTTTCCTTTTCATTTGGATCCTAAGCATTTTGCAGATTATCTTCTTTTAGGGGGAGAAGGTGGAGAAGGCTGGCAGGTTTCTTTAACATAACTCACTGAACTGTGATCTTCACATGAGTGAAGGCCTGGTGTGCAAACTGAGAAAGTTAACTCCCCAGGGGTTTACATATTGATGAGCTTTAAGGAATAAAAAATAAGGCCCTTGAATGTGTAACCTCCATTCATCTTCTTTGGCAGAGATTTCAAGAAAGCTCACAGCAGTGAACTGTAGCAAATGAAAACCTTGATTTCAAGTGCAACACATTCTTGGGATTCATGGTAGGTGAGTTAAATGGCTATACTTAATTTAATTAACTACTTCACAATCAGTGGCATTTCTCTGGCTACCTAAAAACATTTAATAGAATACTAATTTTATCATATCTCTAAAACAATTATATAGTTTAAAGTGAGTGAGTTCATTTTGATTTTCTTTACCTTAAACTCTGAAATTCGATGTTTTCTTAGGTCAGCTAGCAAATACTTAATAAATATACCTAATTTGTGTTCTAACTTCTATTAATACAGATTATCAGTCATAAACCAAACACTTGCTGATAACTTATATTTTGCAAACAAATGTGGAAGAAAGAGATAAAAGTTTGTCAAATGGAACTGCTTTCAAACTCATCACCATGACCATAGGGAGTACAAAATTATAAATAATAATCATACATGTTTATGTAGTATTCAAAACTTTATAAATCATTTAATGTACATTTTATCTGTTCATCCCAATGACTCATCTCTGAGGGCACATGCTGACTTTTCTTTTACATATGAATAACTTGCAATTCAGAAAAGTTAGCATTGAAGAAATCACTTAACAGTTCCAACATGAATAAGTGAAATTTTGAGCTTGGGCTTTTCTTCCTAAGTGTATGTGACTTCATGTGTCTTAAGTTGTAAGAATTAAAGAAAGATGAAAGAAACATAAAAGGTGACTCACCAGTCAAGACACATTTATTTTAGAGAAAACAAACCTGAGAGAAGCTTCTGGCTAAGTTAGGTTAGAGGTGCACTCTCTTACAGACTAGGAGTTTTTAAGGAGTCAGGGTGGGAGGGTTTATCAGAGGTTTGGCTTGCTTCTGTGTCTCTTTGTTTTGCTTATCTGCGAGGGAGAGCTGTGTGTCTGTTGCCACACATCTTTCTGCAACTGCAGGCATACCCCCTGAGTCTGCTTTTAGCTTCCCTGTCTTAGTGCATCTGAAGGGAAAGGAATGTGCATATTAAGACCCACTGTTTTAGCCGGGAGCGGTGGCTCATGCCTGTAATCCCAGCACTTTAGGAGGCCAAGGAGGGCAGATCATGAGGTCGGGAGATTGAGATCATCCTGACGAACACAGTGAAACCCCATCTCTACTAAAAACACAAAAAATTAGTTGGGCGTGGTGGCAGGCACCTGTAGTCACAGCGACTTGAGAGGCTGAGGCAGGAGAATGGCGTGAACCCAGGAGGTGGAGCTTGCAGTGAGCCAAGATCACAGCACTGCACTCTAGCCTGGGCGACAGAGCCAGACTCCGTCTCAAAAAAAAAAAAGACCCACTGTTTTACTGGGGCCCATTGTATGAGGGTGAAGTTTGGCTGTTACCCAAGAGACTTTCCCTCCACTTACCTCTGTGCCTGAGCTGTCTTATTTGTATTTTACTGTCTGCTCTCTTTAGCTGCTTATAGTTAAAAGGGAAGTAATTTCCTTAGAATACACAGGGCTAAAAAGGGAGCTGAAACTTAAAGTGGCGGTGTTTGTCCAAGATGATGGTGCTCCTGCTCTGTTACAAGTGACATAGCAAAATCTCATACATTTGTACATATGTTTGGGAAATTTTAACAAATGCCACTTTAATGTCTNCATCCTGACGAACACAGTGAAACCCCATCTCTACTAAAACACAAAAAATTAGTTGGGCGTGGTGGCAGGCACCTGTAGTCACAGCGACTTGAGAGGCTGAGGCAGGAGAATGGCGTGAACCCAGGAGGTGGAGCTTGCAGTGAGCCAAGATCACAGCACTGCACTCTAGCCTGGGCGACAGAGCCAGACTCCGTCTCAAAAAAAAAAAAAAAAAAAAAAAAAGACCCACTGTTTTACTGGGGCCCATTGTATGAGGGTGAAGTTTGGCTGTTACCCAAGAGACTTTCCCTCCACTTACCTCTGTGCCTGAGCTGTCTTATTTGTATTTTACTGTCTGCTCTCTTTAGCTGCTTATAGTTAAAAGGGAAGTAATTTCCTTAGAATACACAGGGCTAAAAGGGAGCTGAAACTTAAAGTGGCGGTGTTTGTCCAAGATGATGGTGCTCCTGCTCTGTTACAAGTGACATAGCAAAATCTCATACATTTGTACATATGTTTGGGAAATTTTAACAAATGCCACTTTAATGTCTCCATATATAGACCTTTTCTAAAACACGACAGACAACAAAAATTAAAACACTCAAGTTCTTTCACTTAGAGTGCTATGCTTTACTGGTAATCGTTAGAGCAATCCTGTGGCTACTGATACTATCTGCATTGAACTAATGAAAGGTCAGAGAGGTTAAGTGACTTGCCCAAGGTGATTTAGTCTTGGAGCTTGTGCACAGTCCTAATCAGTGAGAGTCTTACGCACATCCATCTCCCAGTGTTGCTCATGTCCATAAAGCACTGGTTTTTATTGCCTCATCTATGCCATCTCAGTGTTCTACATTTTCTCCTAAATTAGAAAGTCATGTACGTTTGCCTCTTGATCTTGCCCGAGAGATTGCTGTTCTGTCATTCTCTGCACAAAAACATAAAGGCTGTTTGTAAAAACCTCAAGTTCTCAATAAAGTTCTGTTTGTGATTATACCTGAACTGTTGAGTTTGCTAAATAGTTCCTAAGTTGCATATCTGTCTTTGTAAATGACTGCTAGTTGCCTGGATGACAGCAACAACAATAACACTTTTTCCAATTAGCTCAAGGATAAAATGGGTTAATTGGAAAGAACAGGGAGTTCCTTCCCAGCTGGAACTCATAGATGTGAAAAATCAATCACGTTCTCTCTCTCTCTCCCTAGCCTCTTATAGTCTCTGATCTATCCTTTTAGCTTTCAGGGACTCTGGCTTTTTTTTCCTGAATGTGAATGACACAGTCGCTCCATTCTGACTTTTTTCCCTCAGGTAACACCATCATATAATTGATTCAGGAGCGTTTTTCTTTTAATTCAAATTATTGAGAGAGTGTGCACTGATTTCTGGATCTTCTGTTCTACTCCATTGATCTATGTGGTTATCCCTCTACCAATTCCCCAGTCTGGACTAATGCATGTATATAATAATTTTTAAAATTGAGTAGACTTATTTCCTCCTGCTGTATTTTTATTTTTCACAATTGTTTGATATGTTCTAGATTCTCTGCCTTTCCATATAAATTTTAGAATAATCTTGTTCATACCCACAACAATAGTTGCTAGGATTTTGATATAATTTTTGTTACATCTGTATATCAGTATTGAGGGAATTGACAGCCTTACTACGTTGTTTCTTCCAATTGATGAACATAGCGTGTCTCTTTACTTGTTTAGTTCTTCTTTGACTTCTTCCATCAATATTGTGTAGTTTTCACTAAAAATAGTGAAATACGAAATATATTAACATGTTTCCCAAGGACCATCTTTCTATTCCTGGAATAACTTCCACTTTGTCAAAAAAAAAAAACTTAAGGGAATACATGTTTTTTCCTAGCCTTGTCTATGCGTTAGTCTTCTTGGTCCCATGAGCTATGACTAATGCTCATAGAGGTAGTGTGAAGAGTATTAGGTGGTCAATAGGGCATCTTAGGATCACCCGTGTAGTAGATGTTGTATTTTGCTGACCATTTCAAAGCAGAATGAGTGAGACCAGTGTCCCCCCCAAAAAATTGTTTACAAGCTGTCTAAGTTTATGAGGCATACATTATATGAAAAGAAGTAGGTAGAATCTCATACGTGCGTTAATTTTCAGAATAGCAAATGAGATCATTGTCCCTTATGATACTTCATATGTTTTGGAAACCTTGGCCTTCACTTACAAAGTTTATAGCCTATTACAATATTTTAGGGAGCTATAAAGTTGTATCGGTTTTCTGGGAACTGATGCTCATCGAGTCGATCTTGACATTTCAAAATATTCTTCCAAAGTTTTTTAGTAATCATTCTAAATGGGAAAGATTGAGCTATTCAGATCAAATATTAGTCAGCTTATCAGTGAAAGCAAGTTCTTAGCAAGGCTTGAACAACGGATGATGTCATTGCTGCCACACTATTTCAGACCTTACGTAGCTAGATAATTTGCTTGTGTGCTTACTACTCAGCAATTCTTAGTTAAACAGACAAAATAACTTCTGAAGTCTCTGAACTTCGGGGGATGGTCACTTGCCTTCCACTCTCCAGTCTTCTCACTCGCTAATAACCATTCTTAATAAATGCCTATTTCCCTCCACCAAGTGTTTTCATGATAAAGTTTGATTCAATTTTGTATATTCACCTTTTTCGGACTAGAAGGGGGCTTGCTGAAGAGGCCCTTTCCTGGGAGAAGGGTGGGTAGCTGCTCATGAATTAAAAGGAATCAAAGAAAAATACTGCAGATGGAAATGAGTTCAGTTAATGGATGCACATGAGCAATGTTGGCTCAAGATGATTGGACAGAGGCCGTAAGCTTTTGGATTGAAGTAGGAAAAACAGAGGAGAGCACCATTATGTCTAAGATTTTTGTCTTGAGGAGACTGAAATTCCACAGTTCATTGGATATCTCTAGCTGTGAGAATTTCACAACATGTGGATATAACTAGTAGAGGAACAAATACATTTTTATTTCAATATTTAACTAAAAAAATGCAGATAAGGTTACTTCCTACCCTAAAATTACAACTATTGTGTTCCAGTTTTTGCTGTTGTTGTTGTTACAGATCAGGAAACTGATGCCCAAAGAGATTAAATAGTTTGTCTAAAATCCCAGAATTAAATACTTCAAAACTACAACCGAGTTTTATTAATTTTCTTCCCAGTGCTTTTTCTTTTAGGCACGTCACCCAAAAATTAAAAAGAAAATTCAAAAGAAGAGAAAACAAACTTCTAATCTGGAAAAAATACAATAGGGAGTTCATAGACAATAAATGTGGTCAATTGACGGTCTCTTGAAAATTTAACCACACAAGGCTCAAAACAGTTTGTATAATATTTTATTACATTTCCCACTGTGTCAATATTCAGTTGTTTCAAAATTGAGCGTGGAAAGAAGAATTTTATTTTGCACCTCTTTTAAACAATTCCCTCTGTAACAATAGAACACTGATACTTCCATGATTTTTTTAAAAAAATTAGTTAGAACAGGCTGAATCACTCATTTTCTTACAGGCAACATGAGACTTGAAATTTCACTATCCCAGCATTACTTTGGGAAAGAGGAAAATAGTGCCTCTGTGATGGTAATTGAGCCAATTATCAAAACTTTAACCAGAATTGATAAGGGTTGGTTGGGGGGAGAGTGACAGTTTGACATTTGAAGGTGAGAGGCTGCAGGTATTCTGTAACTATATGAGGGTACTATCCAAAATCTGCTTGAATAAAGGGTATTTTTTACTGGTTTTACCATAGAATCAACTCATATTGCTTTTTGATTCCGGAGATACCAGAGTATTCATGTACTGAAAAGTAATTCCAAGTTTCCATTTATAGGAAACTTATGGATTATAAAGAATTGAATGAAAAAGGAAGCAAGACTGTCCGAAGGGGCACAGAAATTCTTCTTGTCTGGCCCCAAGCTATCTTTCTGTCTTGATCTTCTATAAGCCACACCTCCATTTCTCCTGTTCCCATATATATCCTTATTTCTCTCAAATGAAATTTTAGCCAGCTGCATATCAACACTTCTTGAAATGTATATCAAAACCTTTTACAGTGTCTCCCTCTGAATAATTTCCCTCATGCTGAAATTACTCCTAATTCTATGCTTCTAAACCCCTGCAATTCTTTGGTGTTGTCTCTTTGTTCTGGAAAGTTTGCTTGAGCCGACTTGCCTCTCCTCCTAGTAAGCTTGCCATGACTAGTTTTCATCTCTTCCGATGCTTTCTTTTCTCTGTGTACACACGTAGAGTCTCATCTTTAATTTTTATCAATTTCACTTTTGAAACATTTGCATTTTGATGTATTATGTGTTGGCACCCTGAACTCCCCTTCTTATGCCAGACTGTGGCTTTTGCTCATCAGCTGGTTAGCTCACATTTCATTTTCTCACATACTGTCTCTACCTGCTGGCAGCATCTACAACAGCATTGCCAATTTGTGTAACTACTTGAATCTTTTATTGCTCTTTCCTGCATGGCTTTATAAAAACAGTTTACAACAGGGAGAAGTACCTATAGCAGTGATGAAGAGAGTGTTAAAAAAGTGCAATGGCATTAAAAACATGATAGAAATCCTTAAAATGCATATCAAAAAGCAGTGCATGTTGAGGGTTGGTTGGACACTCGTTGAACCTGTGCCAGCCATCAACATATTTGATTGTGAAGCAAAGGAATAAAATTAAAGGAATGATAAATTTGAAAGCTAGTATCATGTTGCTGAAAATTGCATTTGAAATAAAAAGCAAAATCAGCGATAGTATGTTATGTTTTAGCTCTCTGGAAATAGAATTACCATAATAATTTGTAAGTCTAATATGTACAATTTGCATTTTTGAATTTTGGGTGCATTTTTAGAGAGGTATTGTTTACAAAGTGGGTAACTTTCTGCATTCCTTTCCTGAATTAATCATCATCATCATGGCTTCTCCTTGCCAGATTTTCTTACGTTGCTAGTCTTTGGGATTTAGAAAAAAGATAGTATTCTTCTTCTATCTTTTCTTTTTTATGCTAAAATTAAGGCCCTGACATTAACATATCTTTTCTATCATCACATAAAGAAAACACAGTAGAATTTAAATTAAAATTCAAGCTTTTGCTTATAGATCTAGTGTGGTTTTTTTCACTTCTTTATTCTATCATGTGAATCTAGTTAATACACTCCACCAAATATGTGGACATCTTTCCATAAGGTGCCAATGAAAGAAATATTTGTCCATCATTAAAAATGTTTAAAGGAAAATCAAACAATATAGGGTAACCTCTGATTCCAAAACTAATTCAGATTTTCCCCGCTTCCCACAATACTTCCCCACACTGAAATGTTTCTTTTCCTTACTCCAGACATCTAAATGTTACTAAACCCAACTCACAGAGTTCTTGACTCTCTTCCTTCCCTCGTTGGCTCAGCATTTTTTTATGTGGATTACTTTAGTGGTTACGTTTATTTCAACTTTCTTGCCCCCATTTATACATCAATATCTGAATTCTATACAATCACAAAAGAAAAGGTAGTTAATATGTGATGGGAGGATCATTCTTCCTTGACATGGTGAAGGGAGATAATGGAAACACTTACAAGTTATCTTTAAATATCATCTGCAAATATTGAGACTTTCACTAAGGAGCCAGGACAATGGACAATGTGAACATAGCCACCGTATTTCCCTAGCAAGAGAAAATGATCCTTTTAGAGTATATTAGTTAAAACAACTTGGAACAACAAATATTTGTCCTAAAGTGACTGCTTCATCCTAGCAATTTCTTTTTCTGGTGAGATCTAACACTTCTTGGAGGTTGTGGAATAACTGAAAACGGACAGCAGAAACTTTTAGTGATTCTTCAGCATCTTCCCAATGGGAAGCAATTAGATGCAGCAGTATTTTTTCTTCTTGCAAAACTGAATTAAATCTCAGTCAGTTGTGGCATGTTGAGCAGATATTTAACCTTCTTATACATGATAACCTGCTTCAAAAAATGTGGATGCTACTATCGACCTCATATTGTCAGTTGGGAGAGTACTTGATGTATTCGAAGCACAGTACCTGGCTTAGAATGGATTCTCAATAGTTTATATATTTGATTTTTTTCTCCAATCTCAAATGAAGCCTGTATTTTCTACTTACAACCTTCTCCACAAGGTTTATCTGGGTAAAGAACAAGTAAAATGTACTTTAAATAGCTAATATGTCACACAATAAGTATAGTATCTGCCAGTATGGAGGCCATGCTTAATAAACTTAGAAAGTTATTGTACAAGATTTTTGTGGCAGGGAGATGACCATCAGGAAATTAACATAAATGGAGCCAGGAACAAAACTGTGGTAGCTAACAGAAGGATATCAGGGATGAAAACAGAGATTCCTCAGGAAAGCAGGCTGATATGGTTTGTCTCTTGTGTCCCCATGCAAAACTCGTCTTGAATTGTAATCCCCACGTGTCAAGGGAGGGACCCAGGGGGAGGTAACCAGATCGTTGGGGCAGTTTCCCCTATACTATTGTTGTGATAGTGAGTGAGTTCTCACAAGATCTTACCGTTTAAAAGTGTTTGGGAGTTTACCCTTCACTCTCTTTCTCCTGCCACCTTGCAAAGAAGGTACTTGCTTCCCTTTTGCCTTAGGCCATAATTGTAAGTTTCCTGAGGCCTTCTCAATCATGTGGAACTGTGAGTCAATTAAACCTCTTTCCATTGTAAATTACCCAATCTCAGGCAGTTCTTTATAGGAGTGTGAAAGCGGACTAATACAGAAGCCATGGTGAGGAAGGCAAGTCATTCACCAATAAGGTCCAGGTGCTAAGAGAAGGAACAATGTGCTTCTGGGATATCCATTGTTTTGGCAACTTTCTAGATTTATTTTAGGCCCCTCAAACTACTGAATAGAAGGCAGGATATAGATAAACTGTACCTTATCGATTATAGTTCAAAAATATGTGGGTTTGCTAAACTGTAGTGCTTCAAAAAGAACAGTGAGGCGTCAACTCACTGTTCATTAGAAAATAAAATGGATTAAAAGACTTCATTTTTTATTCTAGTGAAATAACTCCATATTTTGATATAACTAAGGGTCAGACATAAGTGTACTCATCATTCTACTTCCACCATCCCCCTACCTTGCACCAACACTCAAGCCCCTTTCTCATCTAATCACCTAAATTAGAAATGTGAAGTTTCATCAATCCTTCTCTTCTTCATTGGCCCACATTTGACCAGGTATTCCTTAATCTTGCCTGATCTTTCCACTCTATTGCCTCTACCTCAGTTCATCATTTTCTCCTGGACACTTTCAATTTTCTTTTTTTTGGGAAGACGGTCATTTTCCCTCTGATCCCTCCATCATTCTGAAGAGTAATCTTTGGATTCCAAATCAGCCATGCAACTCTTTGGCTTGAATCTCTTCCATGGCACCCCATGACCATTTATAATCTAAAATCCTTAGCTGTGATGGCTGACTACCTTTTCAGAATCATATAAGGTCATTTGCTCCTTTTTCAGTCTCTTCCCAGCTGTACTGGATTGTATACCTTCTTTCAGCCATGATTTCCCAGGCTTCTCCATCTTTGCATGTGCTTTATCCTCCTCCTGAAATTCCCCAAGTTCATCAGGTTGAACTGAAAAACATACAATCATTTATTTATTTTTATTTTATTTTATTTTTTTATTTTTGAGATGGGGTTTCCCTCTTGTTGCCCAGGCTGGAGTACAATGGTGCAATCTTGGCTCAGTGCAATCTCCGCCTCCTAGGTTCAAGCAATTCTCCTGCCTCAGCCTCCTGAGTAGCTGGGATTACAGGCATGTACCTGGCTAATTTTGTATTTTTAGTAGAGACGGGGTTTCTCCATATTGGTCAGGCTGGTCTCGAACTCCTGACCTCAGGTGATCTGCCTGCCTTGGCCCCCAAAAGTGCTGGGATGACAGACATAAGCCACCATGCCTGGCCCTATTTTTATTTTATTCTTCAACTTTCATTTTAAGTTCTGGGGTACATGTGCAGGATGTGCAGTTTTGTTACATAGGTACATAGGTAAACGTGTGTCATGGTGGTTTGTTGCACAGATCAACACATCACCTATGTATCAAGCCTAGCATCCATTAGCTACTCTCCCAGATGCTCTCCCTTCCTCCACACTCCCCAATAGGGCCCAGTATGTGTTGTTTCCCCTGATGTGTCCATGTGTTTTCATTGTTCAGCTCCGACTTATAAGTGAGAACATGCAGTGTTTGCTTTTCTGTCCCTGCATTAGTTTGCTGAGGATAACCACCTCCAGCTCTATCCATGTCCCTGCAAAGGATATGACAGAGATAGGGTGTCACTATGTCACTATGTTACCCAGGCTTGTCTTGATCTCCTGGCCTCAAGCAATCCTCCTGCCTTGGCCTCTCAAAGCATTGGGATTACAGGCATGAGCCACTGTGCCTGGTCTCTTCTGTGAATTTTTGAATGTCATCCTCTGACACCACTCCTTCCTTACTTCCTCCCCGCAAAAGAAATAAACTCACCCTCTTTTGAGCTACACAGCACAGTGATGACACATTCTGACTCCGTAGACAGATAGGCTCAGCTCCGGACTGTGCCACCTTCTATCCACGTCATGTCAGTCTAACCTTAGTTAGCCCTCTGGAGGATGGGATGATCACAGTACATCTACCACATTAAGTTGTTGTGAGCATCAGATGAGATTATGTCTGCAAATATTAAGTTCAGCATGTGGCACAGATGATGTGCTTATGGAAATTGCTCTCTTTTTTTTCGGTCAGAGATGAGGTCTCACTCTATTGCCCAGGCTGGAGTGAAACAGCAAGATCATAGCTCACTGCATTCTCAACCTCCTGGGTTCAAATGATCCTCCCATCTCAGCCCTCAAGTAGCTGGGACTATAGGTGTATACCACTATGCTCAGCTAATTTTTAACTTTTTTGTGGAGATGGAGTCTTGCTATGCTGCCCAGGCGAGTCAACTCCTGACCTTAAGTGATACTATTGCCTTGGTCTCCCAAAGTGCTGGGATTACAGGCATGAACCATGGATTTTGGAGTAAAGGTTGCTCTTTTTAGTAATGATTACTAAACTGGACAGATGACTGGGATCGAAGTAGTATATTGTAACATAATGACTTGTTTGCTGCTATTTTTTTTTTTTTTTGTAAGACTACAAGTTCCTTTAGTGAAGGAACCACATTTTATTTATTTCCTCATTTCTGTACCTCTTGTCTCAGCACCTAGGGCACAATGCTTTTCAAATGTCTGAATAAATTTCTCTAGAATAGTTTTCTTTTGCTTATGACATTCTCATTTATTGACAACATTAACATCCCTTGTGAAAAGAAATTTTAGGCAGTGGCATTTTAGGGAATAACAACAGTGCTGTACTTCAAAAAGACATTTCTTGGATGCCCACTTAAGTGGAATTACCTCTGGAAACAGTTTCTACACAGCAGGTTGTTAGATTAAACAGGCGACACTGTTGGTTGGAAGGCCCAGGCAGAAGCCAGTTTATTGCCTGTTAATTCAGGTAAAGTATACCGTCCTAACCATTACACACAGGTACCTCCAAGTACAATAAAAGATGTTGTTACCTTGACAACATCTCCTAATAAAAGGAGAATGACTAGAGTAACTAACTTTTTTCCTTCAAATCAAATGCTTTGAAAAAGACCTCATGCTATCTAGAAGTAAATCAATATTACCTAACAGGGATTTTGCAAGAAATAAAACTTTGAAATGAAGAACACTGGGTAACCTAATTCACATTAGAAATACTTCTTTGGCACGGTGGCTCACGCCTGTAATCCCAGCACTCTGGCCAGAGGCCAAGGTGGGCGGATCATGAGGTCAGGATATGGAGACCATCCTGGCTAACACGGTGAAACTCCATCTCTACTAAAAATACAAAAAATTAGCCGGGCGTGGTGGCAGGTGCCTGTAGTCCCAACTACTCGGGAGGCTGAGGCAGGAGAACGGCGTGAACCCGGGAGGCGAAGCTTGCAGTGAACTGAGATCGCGCCACTGCACTCCAGCCTGGGCGACACAGCGAGGCTCCGTCTCAAAAAAACAAAAAAAGAAAAGAAAAAAAAAAATACTTCTTTCGTGTTTTATATATGGAAGTTACTAAAAATGTTCATTTTCTTCGATCCAATAAGCCTAGTATGAAAATTGTTAATATAACCATATAAATGAGTATGGTATTTACAGCAGAGTTTGGGCAGGAATATTAAATGAAGAGATACATGTAATTTCATCTGAAAGCACCTCCTGTACTCCGTAGCATATATCAGGAACCTATATGTGTTTCCATGTTTTCTTTTGTCTTCTCTCTCCACAGGATGGTTTATTGTCTATCTGAACACAGTTTATTTTGTTGAACATCTATACATGTTAAACATTGATGTTTGATATCATTCACCTAAAATAAAATAACAACAAATATATAGATATACATATAGGGAATTTCCCTATAGTTCCTTTCCTCAAGGAACTTGCGGTCTTGTAAAAGAAATAACTTGTAAACAAGTCATTATCTTATATCACTTGCCAATATTTATCATATTGATCTATGATATTTGACAATCATAATAAAAAATCATTTATTAGGCATACTCACATATAATAAATATTTATCTATATCATAACTAATTGTATATATTTTTATATTTTATATATTTCCTACATACATACAACTTAGGTTTACTATATCATTTATATATAATTACTAATTTGATGCTTTTATGTAATATGGTTCTCTCTATATGGATAACTTATATACCTTTACTAATTATTTATATATATATGTGCGTGTGTGTGTGTCACACATAGTTATACACACACACAAACCACAGACACTGATGGTTAGGTTCATTGAAGTACCGTAGTAAACATGTCTCCCAAATTGTAAAATATTTGCACAGACCTAACCAGGTAACCAGTTTTTTTTTTTTTTCCTTTCATTGTGCTTGTTTTAGGGTTCATCATTGTAATTATTTCTTGAATTACATTTCTAGATTAAAAACTATGCCTGTTTAACAAGCAAGATTCTAATGCAGTGCACTCATTATCATTGTCAAATATCAAATTACACTAAATCTCAGCTAGTCTTCCATGACCTTGGCTACCACACTATTAGGGATCATAGAGAATACAGATACAGAATATTCATTTTAAAATATAAATAATACATATCAATGAATAGCAGGGCAAACCACAGCCTTTCAGATGTCATGACTGAAATACTTAAGGGTGATCGCATTCTCACAAAACCACAAGAGGTGAATTCCTTGCAGTAATGCCTCAGATATTGGGACTATATTTAGCTAGCTGCACATCTTCCAAACATGATTGTATTTTAATCATTCTTATTACAGTAATTAGAACACAAATATTACTTGACAGATGACCTGAGAGATGAAAATGTGTCAATCAAAAGATTTGGATATGCTTTAACATTTTGCATGCTTTTGAAAAGGGAAGTCAGTAAGCATCTAGTCACGGACTTTCTGATTTTTGTTTGTTTGTTTATTTTGAGACAGAGTTTCACTCTTGTCGCCTAGGCTGGAGTGCAGTGGCGAGATCTCGGCTCACTGCAACATCTGCCTCCCAGGTTCAAGCAATTCTCCTGCCTCAGCCTCTGAAGTATCTGAGGTTACAGGCGTCTGCCACCACACCTGCTGATTTTTGTATTTTTAGTAGAGACGGGGTTTCACCATCTTGACCAGGTCAGTCTCGAACTCCTGCCATCAGGTGATCCACTGGCCTCAGCCTCCCAAAGTGCTGGCATTATAGGCGTGAGCCCCATGTCTGGCCTCTAATTTACAATATTCCTTTGAGGTAAGACTAATTATCACCTTTTTACAGACTAGGAAAATGAAACCCCATTATAAAACTGAGCAAAATGTAACATTTTCTTTGGCTTGATTTCAAAACCTATGTTTGAAATGAGGAGAAGGAGGTAGAAATCTATATTTACTGAGCACTTATTATTTAGAAGACATCATAGTACTTTCCTTATCCTTTTAAAATAACCTATTGAGGTTAAAATATATATTATATATATGTATAACTATATATATAACTATGTACATATAAAATTATGTATATATAAATTTATCATCTCTTCCACTTTTCCACTTTTAAGTGTACAGTTTACATATTTTTACATACATATTTTCACCCGTCATCACACCTCCTACCCTCTCCCTTTCCCAGCCTCTAGTAACCACAAATCTACTTTCTGTCTTCATGAGATCCACATTTTTCACTTCTTCATATGGGTGAAAACATGAAATATTTGTCTTTCTGTGCTTGACTTATTTCATTTAACATAATGACTTCTAATTACATCCATGTTGCTACAAATGACAGGATTTCATTCTTTTTATGACTGACTAATATTCTATCGTGTATATGTACCACATTTTCTTTATGCATTAATCCATTGATGGGCACTGATGTTGATTCCATATTTTGGCTATTGCGAATAGTGCTGCAATAAACAGGGGAGTGCAAATATTTCTTTTGTATATTGCTTCCCCCTTTTTTCTTTTTTTTGATATATGCCCAGTAGTGGAATTGCAGGATCATACAGAAGTTCTATTTTAGTTTTTCGAGGAACGTCCAAACTCTTCTCTGTAGTATCTGTACTGATTTACATTCCCACAAACAGCATACGAGGGTTTCCCATTCTCCACATTCTCGCCAGCATCTGTTATTGTTTGTCTTTTTATATAAGCCATTTTAAGTGAGGTGAGATAGTATTGCATTGTGGTATTGATTTGCATTCTCTGATGATTAAAGATATCGAATATATTTTCATATAAATGTAGGCCATTTGTATGCCTTATTTTGGAAAATGTCTGCTCAGACCTTTTGCCCATTTCTAAATAGAATTATTTTCTTTTTGTTTTTGAGTTGTTTGAGCTTCTTATATTTTCTGTGTGTTAATTCATTGTCAGAGGCATATTTTGCAAATATTTTCTCTCATTTTGTATGTTGTCTCTACATTTTGTTGATTTTTTTTTTGCTATGCAGAATCCTTTTAGCTTGACATAATCCCCATCACCTGTTTTTGCTTTGGTTGCCCATGCTTTTTAGGTCTTATGCAAAATATCTTGGCTTAGATTAATGTCTCAGAGCATTTCTCCAATGTTTTCTTCTAGTAGTTTCACAGCTTTCAGTCTTGGATTCAAGTCTTTACTTTGATTTGATGTTTGTGTATGTTGAGAGATAGGGATCTATTTTTATTCTTTTGCATATAGTTACCCAGTGTTCCTAGCACACCATTTATTGAAAAAAATGCCCTTTTTTCACTGTAAGTTCTTGGTGCAAGTTCTTGTTGCAGATTAGTCACTTGTAAATGCACAGGTTTATATCTGGGTTCTCTATTCTGTTTCACTGGTCCATGTATCTGTTTTTTTTTTTTTTTTTATGCCAGTACCATACTGTTCTGGTTATGACAGCTCTGTAATAACTTTTGAAGTTAGGTAGTAGTGTGATGCTTCCAGCTTGGTTCTTTTTGCTCAGGATGGCTTTTTCTCTTCAGGGTCTTTTGTAGTTCCATTTTGATTTTAAGATTAAAAAAAAAGTTGTGAAGAAAATCATTGGAATTTTGGGATTTTGCTAGGGATTGCATTAAATCTATAAATCACTTCCGGTAGTATTGTCATATTAACAATACTGATTCTTTCAATCCATGAACATGAAATATCATTCTGGGTTTTTTTGTGTCCTATTTCTTTCATCAGAGGTTTATAGTCTTCCGTGTATAGATCTTTCACTTCTTTGGTTAGATTGATTCCTAGACATTTTGTATTTTTTGTAGCTATTGTAAATGGGATTGCTTTCTTAACTTCTTTTTCAGATTGTTTGTTGTTAGTACTTATGCATACTTCTGATTTTTGTATGTTGATTATGTGTCTTACAAGTTTACTGAACTTGTTTATCAGTTCTAACAGTTTTTTGGTAGAGCTGTTGGGTTTTCCTAGGAATAAGATTATATCTATGAACAAAGCTAATTTGATTTTTTTGTTTCAAATTTGGATGTCCCTTATTTATTTCTCTTGCCTAATTTTTTTTTTAAGTGATGGTAAGTATTGCTATCCCTGTTTCATAGTTGAAAACTCCTAGGGCTAAGAGCTGGGCGTGGTGGCTCATGCCTGCAATCCCAGCACTTTGGGAGGCGGAGGTAGGCGGATCATGAGGTCAGGTGAATCACCTGGGGTTGTATGGCAAATAAGTGAAAAAGTCTAATTCTGCAGCCTTCCTTATGTACTGAAGAATTTTTTTTTTCTTTTTTTGAGACGGAGTCTCGCTCTATCGCCCAGGCTGGAGTGCAGTGGCACGATGTCGGCTCACTGCAAGTTCTGCCTCCCAGGTTCAAGTGATTCTCCTGCCTCAGGGTCCTGGATAATTTCTTTTGTGTTTTCAGTAGAGACGGTGTTTCACTGTGTTAGCCAGGATGGTCTCGATTTCCTGACCTCGTGATCCACCCGCCTCGGCCTCCCAAAGTGCTGGGATTACAGGCGTGAGCTACGTGCCCAGCCATTTTTTTTTTAAGAATTTCAAAAATGACATATCTGACTTTAGATGTCTAAAATAAGAGCTTTACTCAATATTTGATGTGCATTGACAACTCTAATCATCCCAATGATTTTGGTCTGTACGTATGCCCTCAAAAATTGAGTCACCATGGCCTGATGCAGTGGCTCACACCTGTAATCGCAACACTTTGGGAGGCCAAGGCAGGTGGATCATGAGGTCAGGAGTTCGAGACCAGCCTGACCAACATGGCGAAACCCAGTCTGCACTAAAAATACAAAATTAGCCGCGTGTGGTGGTGCATGCCTGTAATCCCAGATACTCGGGAGACTGCGGGAGAAGAATCGCTTGAACTCGTGAGGCAGAGGTTACAGTGAGCTGAGATCACACCATTGCACGATAGCCTGGGTGACAAAGCGAGACTCTGTCTCAGAAAAAAAAAAATTTAATCACTGTTTTCCAGTCCTGGGAGGGCAAGGCAAATATTCCCAAACATCAGACTTTCTATTGATTAATCAGTTATTATTAGCTTATTTACTAGAGATTTTATGATGTGTCAGCCACTATACAAAGTGCTTTATCAATATAGTCATGTGCCACATAATGACATTTTATTAATGACAGACAGCATATAAGTGATCCCATAAGATTATAATACAAAATTTTTACTGTACCTTTTCTTTTCTTTTCTTTTTTTTTTTTTT
>NW_016821003.1:2719527-2778073 GCF_001698545.2 Rhinopithecus bieti
TTTTTTTTTTTTTTTTTTTGAGGCGGAGTCTCGCTCTGTTGCCCCGGACTGGAGTGCAGTGGCCGGATCTCAGCTCACTGCAAGCTCCGCCTCCCGGGTTTATGCCATTCTCCTGCCTCAGCCTCCCGAGTAGCTGGGACTACAGGCGCCCGCCACCTCGCCCGGCTAGTTTTGTATTTTAGTAGAGACGGGGTTTCACCGTGTTAGCCAGGATGGTCTCGATCTCCTGACTTCGTGATCCGCCCGTCTCGGCCTCCCAAAGTGCTGGGATTACAGGCTTGAGCCACCGCGCCCGGCCTACTGTACCTTTTCTATGTTCCTATATGTTCAGATACACAAATACCATCGTGTTACAATTTGCTACTGTATTCAGCACAGTAACATCTTGTACAGGTACTTGTAGCCTAGGATCAGTAGGCTATACACTAAGCCTAGGTACTTAGCAGGTTATGTCATCATCTAGATTTGTTTGTGTAAACACATTCTATAATGTTCGCACAATAAAGAAACCACCGAACAACACATTTCTCAGAATGTATTCCCATCGTTAAGCAACATGTGACTGTATTATCTCATTTAATCCCCCCAAAGCCCTATGAGGCAATGTGATAGGCAGAATCTAAATACCCTTTTCTTCTCTCTAAAAAAATGCATTATTTTCTTTCTTCCTTTCTTTTCTTTAGAGACAGGATCCCACTGTCACTCAGGCTGGAGTGCAGCAGCGCAGTCATAGCTCACTGCAGCCTTGAGTTCCTGGACTCAAGTGATCCTCTGCCCTCAGTCTCCCAAAGTGCTAGGAGCCACAGCACCTGGGCCTAAAAAAGTACCTTCTTATACATTAATGTAGCTATTGCTATGAAGGAAGTTAGTACATGGAATTAAGATTATTCATTGTAGATGAAATTAAGATGACTAATTAGCTGGCTTTCAAGTAGAGAAAGTCTTTTGGATAATCTGAGTTGGTCCATTGTAATTATATAAACCCTTAAAAGTAGAAGAGGAAGGCAGAAGAGATGAAGAAAAAGGGAGAAAAGCGAAATTCAAGGCATGAAAAAGAGTTGACCTGCTGCTGCTGACTTTGATAATAAAGAACACCAGAAGCCACTACAATGGACTCTCCCCTAGCTAATTTTTCTCAAGACTTTATTATTTATTTATTTGTATCATACTTTAAGTTCTGGGGTACATGTGCAGAACGTGCAGGTTAGTTACATAGGTATACATGCACCATGGTGGTTTGTTGTACCCATCAACCCGTCATCTACATTAGGTATTTCTCCTAACACTATCCCTCCCCCCGCCCCTCACCCCCTGACAGGCCCTGATAGGTGATGTTCCCCTCCATGTGTCCATGTATTCTCACTGTTCAACTCCCACTTATGAGTGAGAACATGTGGTGTTTGGTTTTCTGTCCTTGTGATAGTTTGCTGAGAATGATGGTTTCCAGCTTCATCTATGTCCCTGCAAAGACATGAAGTCATCCTTTTTTATGGCTGATTAGTATTCCATAGTGTATATGTGCCACATTTTCTTTATCCAGTCTATCATTGATGGGCACTTGGGTTGGTTCCAAGTCTTTGCTATTGTGAACAGTGCCGCAATAAGCATACATGTGCATGTGTCTTTATAGTAGAATGATTTATAATCCTTTGGGTATATACCCAGTAATGGGATTGCTGGGTCAGATGGTATTTCTAGTTCTAGATCCTTGAGGAATCACTGCAGTGAAATACTGGCAAACTGAATCCAGCAGCACATTAAAAAGCTTGTCCACCACGATCAAGTTGGCTTCATCCCTGGGATGCAAGGCTGGTTCAACATATGCAAATCAATAAATGTAATCCATCACATAAGAAGAACCAATGACAAAAACCACATGATTATCAATAGATGCAGAAAGGGCCTTTGACAAAATTCAACCACCCTCATGCTAAAAACTCTCAATAAACTAGGTACTGATGGACTGTATCTCAAAATAATAAGAGCTATTTATGACAAACTTACAGCCCATGTCATACTAAATGGGCAAAAACTGGAAGCATTCCTTTTGAAAACTGGCACAAGACAACCATGCCCTCTCTCACCACTCCTATTCAACATAGTATTGGAAGTTCCAACCAAGGCAATCAGGCAAGAGAAAGAAATAAAGCGTATTCAATTAGGAAAAGAGGAAGTCAAATTGTCTCTGTTTGCAAATGATATGATTGTATATTTAGAAAACTCAATCATCTCAGCCCAAAAATCTCCTTAAGCTGATAAGCAACTTCAGCAAAGTCTCAGGATACAAAATCAATGTGCAAAAATCACAGTCATTCCTATACACCAATAATAGACAAACAGAGAGCCAAATCATGAGTGAACTCCCATTCATAAGTGCCATAAAGAGAATAAAATACCTAGGAATATAACTTACAAGGGATGTGAAGGACCTCTTCGAGGAGAACTACAAACCACTGCTCAAGGAAATGAAGACTTTATATATAAGTCATATAATCATATGACTAAAAAACATGATAGCAGTCTTCAAATATAACATATTTCAAGGCCTCCAAATATAAGAATTTTAAATTCTTTTTTTGAACCAACAGCCTCTGGAACTATAGCAATGCATTATTCTACTGTTAGCATTACTTTGCTTTGAAAACAAATATTTTGATGTAGATACAATTAAAAAGAAACTCACGCAAGATAATGTTTATTCTTCACACCACAGATTCAAATAGTTACTATTTTTTTCCTTCGTGTTCACAGTACTGTTAATAAAATTTTCTCCATCGGTAGGTATACTTGAATTTGCATTTTGAGAGATACAGAGGGAGAGATATTGGTGAAAATTGGAAATGGAATGAAACAGGATATTTATACTGGTTTTAAACATTTTAACATTCATCATGTGTCATTTTTAACTGACTGATGAAAGGTAAAGATGTCAGAATTTTTCATTTCGTGAAACAGCGTGCAGTGTTTGCTATCCTGGAAATTGCTAGTTCTCTAAAGTATAAATATTCCATTTCATTCTGTTTCCAGTTTACATTCATGTTTTTCCCATGGCATCTCACATGGTACAAATCGATATGCAGCATTTTTTTCAATAATAATAATAATTTCAATGCTAACTAGGATGTGGTAAGGACTTACCATCACCTATAAACTTACAATACATTCTCTGCTTTCTGCAAACTAAATTGATGAATAAGACCTATTTGTAATTGTGGGTAAGAGATGACAGGCAATAAACTTTTTAAAAAGTTTGACCATTAAACAAACATTACATCAAAAGGAAATTAAATGTTTATTTTTGAGAAAAAAGAGTTCAGATTCTATCCGTATCTTTTGCAGTGTCCCCTGGTCCTGATCCAAACTAAGGGAACTATTCTCAGTTCCCTAAAACTTCATATATGACATTTTACTTTCATATACAATTTTTGTATAAAAATTAATATATTTTTATATGATATTATATAAAATATATTGAAAAGGATATATATTATATATTTTTAATAACTATGGCTATTACTTTGGCTGCAAGTATACTTGTAGAATGAATCACTTATTCCCAATTCTTCATTTCTTCCCTGCATTAGTATTACACATTCTCTCTTTTTACCATGGACTTTTAATAACATCCAGCAGAATAGGATGAATTTGGCGTATGATCCTATGGATATTGGATTGTCCGAATGACTCTGGACAATAAAATCTGGGTGCCACTGGCACTATGACATTTCTGGGCTCAGGCCTTAAGAGATACCATGGTAGTCTGCTCATTCTTTTGCCTTTTTATTGCTGTGAAGAGAAGCACTTCCTTTGTGCAGCTGCTGCCCCTCTGCATGGGTTCCAGAGTAAATATATGGATTAGGTTTAAACATAACACAACAGTAATGAGGCAACCCCAGCTTTCCCTGTAGCTTGAAGCAGAGCCAACCATCTAGGCTCAGCCAAGACTGGACCACTGCAAAACAACCTGAAGATGGATAGGTGGTTCCAGCAGAGATCATGAGAGCTGGTCCAGCTTAACTACATACAAGGGAAATAATCAATGCTTATTCTTGTATGCCTTTGCGATGTTATGACTGTATACTATGCAGCATTGTTGCAGAAATAGCTAACAGAGACAAATACCTTTTACCATGTGCATATTTGAGTAAACTATGTTTTAATCTGCCCAAGTCACACCCGAAAATTTCTCCTTATTTGATCCTTCTCAATCTCAAATGTAGTTTTTTTGTGTGTCCATGTCCATAATAATATTCATTATATTTTACTGAAATTTATTGTGCATGCGTTTATCTCTCAGTAGATGATAAGTTACTGGAAGGCAAGGAATGTGTCATATATCTTTGGAGATACAACCTATCAGAGCACCTCACATGTAGCTGGTGTTTAAATAGACTTTTCTAAATGATGGAATGGATAGATCAATGCATTTTCTAGTTATTTGATGTCACATGACATTTGGGTATTTAATGTGCTACATATTTATCTGGAAAAGCTTCTAGCTGGAAGGAAGGTGAGACTATCTAAACTGTTCAAACGTGGGTAGTAATGTTTGTTTCTTGTCATCAGTGGAAGCACCCTTTGGAGTTAAACCCCTAGATTCCAGAAAAATCTGCCTTCTCTGTTTTCTTTGTTTGTTTGTTTGTTTGGTTGGTTTTTTTGCTCCAACACAATAGAGTGAGCTGAGCTGAAAAGTTTTCCTTCCTAATGGTGTGTAATTTCATGGTGTTTCACAAATTACAAATTCTGTGATTTCACTCATTACGCATTTTTAGCATTAGGAGTTTGGATCTCAGGGTAGGATTGGAAAAACAATGACTGGGCTGCTATTTGCTATGCATGTTAGGAATATAAGGGAACCAACTGAAAGAGGTGGAATCATCTGAGTTTTAACTAGCAAACTTGTGAAGAAAAACTAGTAGAATAGGGGCTTTCTCTTAACTGAGTACATGACCAAAAATTTGGGGCTGAATTTAAGCCAAAGTACATCAAATTGTAAGTAGAGACTGTAAAGAGCAACTGGTATAATGTCAGACAGTTCATAGAACCTCTAGGAAAGCCAGTAATTTATTTGATTGCCAGGGTTTTTATTTCCAAACGTTTCTAGTTTTGGTAAATTATGATCAGAGTGACATTTGTAATTGTATTAGTCCATTTTCATACTGTTATGAAGAAATACCTGACACAGGGTAATTTACAAAGAAAAAGAGGTTTAATGGGCTCACAGTTGCACATGGCTTAGGAAGCCTCACAATCATGGCAGAAGGTGAAGGAGGAGCAAGTCATGTCTTACATGGTGGCAAGCGAGAGAGTGTGCAGGGGAACTGCCCTTCATAAAACCATCAGATCGCGTGAGACTTATTCACTATCAGAAGAACAGCACAGGAATAACCTGCCCCCATGATTCAATTACCTCCCAAAAGGTCCCTCCCAGGAAATATGGAAATTATAAGAGCTACAATTCAACATGAGATTTGGGTAGGAGATTTAATGCTTTTTTTGTGTGTTTTAAATTATATTAAATGTTTGTGTGCTTGAGAAAAAGGTGTATTCTTTATTGGCAAAGTGTATAGATTAATACATATATAGATTGTGTTGAATTGGTTATCTATATTGTTTTAATTATATATATTTTTGTTTACTCAATGTCTTGTACTGATAGAAGTTCAAGTCTCCTATTACTAATGTTTTAGCATCTATGATTCTGTGAGTGTCTTGTTTTTGATTTATGTAGGTGGTTGCTATGTTATGTGGTGCATAGATGTTTATAATTATTGATTGTGAATTGTCATATTTGCATTAAATATGCTTTTCTTTGCATGTATAATGTAGTTAGGTATGTATTCTACTTTTATTATCAGTGTCATTACCCCTGCTTTCTTACTGCTTTTCTTATTTTTTTTTTCTAATATATCTATACAGTTACTCCTTAGGCTTTTTCAATGCAAGTATTCATTTTCTTTTGTGTGCCTTTTATAAACAGCATATAGTTGAGTGTAAGTCGTTCTTTCTTTCTCTTTCTTTTCTTCTCTTTCTTTCTTTCTTTCTTTCTTTCTTTCTTTCTTTCTTTCTTTCTTTTTTCTTTCTTTCTTTCTTTTCTTCCTTCTTTCTTTCTTTTTGAGACAGAGAGTCTCACTCTGTCACCAAAGCTGGAGGCTAGTGTTGTGATCACTGCTCTCTGCAGCCTCAAACTCCTGGACTCAAGTAATCCTCCCTCTACCTCCCAAGCAGCTGGGACTACAGGTGTGCACCACCACGCCTGGATACTTTTGTGATCTTTTGTTTTGTTTTGTTTTGTTTTGTTTTGTTTTGTTTTGAGATGGGGTCTCCCTTCGTGGCCCAGGCTGGTCTCAAACTCCTGAGCTCAAGCAATTCTCCTGCCTTGGCCTCCCAAAGTGCTGGAATTACAGGCATGAGCCACCATGTCAGGCAAAATCTTTTCTTTTGTAAATAGGTGAGTTAATATTCACAACAGCAAAGACATAGAATCAACTCAAATGCCCATCAATGATAGACTGGATAAAGGAAATGTAGTATGTATATACCATGGAATGCTATGCAGCCATAAAAAGGAATGAGATCATGTCCTTTGCAGGGACATGGATGGAACTGGAAGCCATTATCCTCAGCAAACTAATGCAGGAACAGAAAACCAAACTCCACATGTTCTCACTTATAAGCAGGAGCTGAACAATGAGACCACATGGACACAGGGAGGGGAACAACGCACACTGGAGCCTGACAGGGGTTGGTGTGTGGGGAGGGAGAACATTAGGAAAAAACAGGTAGTGCACTCTGGGCTTAATACCTAGGTGATGTGTTGATCTGTGCAAAAAACCACCATGGAACACATTTACCTACGTAACAAACATGCACATCCTGCACATGTATCCCGGAATTAAACTAAACATAAAAAATAAATAAATAAAATAAATTGGTGAGTTAAATCCATTAGCATTTCTTGAAAAGATTGATGTGTTTGGCCTCAACTCTGCCATATTATCTTAGCTTATAATTGATACTTAGACAAATAGTTTATGTTTTTTCTCTATATGATATATTTTCTTTAATTTAAAAATGTATAATATATTATAGTATTTAGGAAGCTTTGTGGTTTTGTTTTATTGAATATCTTTTACTTATGCTTTTTAAAATGCCCTTTATCCCCTATTTTCATGTTCAAAAGATTTCCATTTGGTTTGTCACTTATCTGTGGGATCCTTTAACTCACATTTATTACCTATAAAATAGCCAAATCATTTACTCTACTTTCCATTCTTCTTTACTTTTCTCTTTCCGTTTTTCAGTGGCATGATTTCTACTCGGTCAGAATATAAAATAGATAAACTATATATCATATAGCATATTATTATTTTACTCCCAGCCCACCTTAGTCTCTTACAAATTCAATAAGTAAGATCAAATGTGAATATCAATTTCTATATTAACAAACTATGCTCTTTGTTAATCCTTTGCTCAGTTTCCCCAGGCATCTTTCAGTTGGATACAGTTTGTGTTCTAGTAGATTTTTCAAGAAGGGCTCATGGTTTCAGAATTCTTTGAGTTACTGTGTCTAACATTTTTGTAAATAGACTTGATACTTGAAGGACATTTCTGTTGATAACAAACTGAAGGAAAAAAAAATGTAATGCCAGCTTTATTTCAGGCTTTCTTTCCTAGCATTGATTGAAAATGCTTCTCCTTTTTGTCTCGTTTTGTGTTTTGGTCTAAGGCCAACCACTCTTTTCCCTTGTGAAATATTTTATCTTTTGCTGAAGGTCCTACAGATGGTCTAAAAATCTTTACAGACAATCATCTTTACTTGTATATATCATAGAGTTTATCATTGCAGGTCAATTTTTACAGGCACCCCACAGACCCTTTAAATATGTTGATACAAATTTTCTTTTATTTCTGGAAAGTGTTCTCGTATAATCATTTTAATCGTTTGTTTCATTATCTTAGCTTCTTCAGGGACTCTAATTATACAGATGTTATTTTTCCTTTGTCTTCAATTTCAAACATTTTTTCTCACATCGTTTTTATTTATTTACCACATTTTCAATGCATTGTTTTCCTGTTTACTTCAGCACCTTTTTAATGTTTTCATTCGAATTTCTTTTTACCTTGAGTGCTGCATAAGTTAGTCATAATTTCTAATATGACTTTGTCTTTTTTTTTCTATTTTCTTCCAGGAATCAATCAATTTATATTTTATTTATTCCTTTTTTTGGCCATTTCTATTTTTACTTTTTGAATTTCTGATGCAAATTGTCTTCTCAGTCCATGCGTGGTGGCTCACACCTGTAACCCCAGCACTCTGGGAGGCCAAGGCAGGTGGATTGCTTGGGACCAGGAGTTTGAGAGCAACCTGAGCAACATAGTTGAATCCTGTTTCTACAAATAATAATAATAAGAAAAATATCCAAGCATGATGGCGGGCGCCTGTGGTCCCAGCTACTCGAGAGCCTGCTGTGGGTGGATCGCCTGAGCTTGGGGACTTCGACGCTCCTGTGAGCTGTGATCGTGCCACCGCATTCTAGCCTGGGTGGCAGAGTGAGACCCTGTCTCAAACACACACACACACACACACCCCTCAAATTATCTTCTCATATCTCCCAATACTTATTTGAATATATTTATTTCAGGTTTGAATGTTATATTGCAGGTATTTAAATATACAGACTGTCTCTCTATATATATCTTCAGAATTGCTATACACACACACACACACACACACACACACACACACACACACATACATCGAACCCCCTCCAGTAGACAGACTGTTCACTGTGCATTTCTATGGTCAGACTGACATTTTGGAATAGTTTATAAGATTCCTGGTTCAACAGTGCCCTCTACTGTCAGAGTAACAATGTACGTTTCCTTCCAGTTTGGGAGGAGGGGGAGGGGCTGGGGGAGAGGTTGTGTTTTCTTTGATACCTTTTCCTCTATTTTATCTTGCAACATCCTGAACTTTCTCTTCTTGCTTTTCTCTCTTTCCCATGCAGTTTTCAAAGGGTGACTCTCCTTTTCTTTTCACTCACTTCTGCCCACAAAACCCTTTTTAGCCTTTTCCCAATATTCAGTGCTTTGATCTACTTACATGCTTTTTCATCATTTTCACACAGAAGGTAGACTTTCTCTATATAATATGGCTTTAGGAGAAAATAAAAGACCCAAAGGTACCTCTTCTCTTTTCTCTTCAACAGTGTTTTTTTTTTTTTTTCCCAAAACTTTACTTGCGTTTTCAAATTCTTCTGGCTGGAAACACAGAGAAAGCTGGCAGGAATTGGGCATTATTTTTCTACCTACAGGCAATTTCATTTTAGTTGTTCACTCTCTTAATGTTATGTGGGCAGCTTGGATTTCTGTAGTTTTATTTATTCTTGTAGTTCTTTACTGCTTCTGTTACTGCCCTGGTTGGGTACATTAACTTTACAAGCCTGATATTGCCTTGGCAATATCTTGGTCAGTTTCGGCTGCCATAACAAATTACTATAAACTGACTAGGTTAGGTAAAAACTATTTATTTTTCACAGTTTTGGAGGCTGGAAGTCTGAGCTCAGGATGTCCACACGGTTCACGCTGGTGAAGGTCCTCTTCCAGTTGCAGACAGCTGCCTTCTCGTATCTTTACATGACACGAAGAGGGCAAGCAAACTTGTTCTGACATCTTATAGGGGCATTAATCCCATCTCTGAGGACTCCACCCTCATGACCTAATTACATCCCAAAGGCTCCAACTCTGAATGCCATCTCCTTGGGGATTAGAGTCCAACATACACATTTGGGGAAAACACAAACAGTCATAACAGCTACCTAGAAATACCTGCCTAATAATGTTTTAGTGGGCATGGGGCATAGTGACTGACATTGATGAGGCTCTGGATTGTGTTGTCTTCCTTTAAACATGTTGAAGTTTGTTTTGTGGAGCAGTTTGAGACTTCCTAGGTTTGCCTGTGTTTAAATATCGTTAGCGTTCATCTACCGTATTTCTTACTCTGGAGACAGTTTTGCCCTGCTACCAAGTTGTGACTCAGCTGGTGCCAACTGGATACCTTAGATGAACAAGGAATCATCTCTACGCTGATTAGTCAGAACTTAAAAGACTCGCAGCCTTATGTGAGCTCTGGGAATTGTTTACTTTTTAGCTTTCTGATAGTGCACCTTTGCCTGGATTTACGAAATTATCCCCTACACATGTGCACCTTTGTATTGAATAACATACTCAGGAAACATTTTGCAAATTTCTGTAGCTCTCTTTCTGCATAGCTCTATCCTTTCCAGTATTCTGCATTAAAAATCTACCTTAGCCTTCTTTAAATCTGATGTTTGCCTCCAAATCTCAAGAATATTGACTAGCGATGCTGGGGTTCTGCCTCCCTGTACTGGATCTAAAAAGTGTTTCCAGGCTGAAAGCTGGGGAAACTGTAAGATTCACTCATTTATTTCCTGTCTCTCAGGTATGATAATCCTATGCTGTCTGTTCTATAATGTCTGACAAAATTTGTTTCATGAATTTTGTCTAGTTTCCTTTTCAATTAAAGACCTGAATCAGTTACCCCATTATATTAGAAGTGGAAAATTTGGAATGCATTAATTTTTAAAAGCTTTATAGGTGACATTAATGTGAAACTAGTTTTAGGAACCACTACTTCAGCTTCATAAGGAGTGATAAGATAAAAGAACATAATGATTATCTTGATAATTAGGAATGCTATAAATAGCTAATAGTCATTGAGTGTTTATTGCACTGTAACTGTTCCAAGAACTTTGAAGATGAATTAATCAATATTTATCTTTCAGGTTTCCTTTAATAATTCTATCAAGTCCAAGTAGAATTGAAAGCTGGGTGATGTATTGGGAAAATATGTGCAGGGACCAGACCTAGGGAATCCAGGTGGATGCCAGGACACATGTTCTCTCTCCTTTCATTTCTCCCATTCCCTCCTCCTCCTGCTGCTTCTCCTCATCCTCCTCCTCCTCCTGCTCCACCTCCTCTCCTCCTTCTTGTTTTTTTTCCTTCTTGTTCTCTCCTCTCCACCTCCCTACACATACACACACACTGTATATATGTTGGTTTGCTTTTGACTGCAAGCAAAACCTTGAATCAACTCAATACATAATGTTGACATACGTAACTAACATAATAGCAAGTCCAGAGGTAGAGAAGACACCAGAATGTGTGATTTGGGCAATCACATATGTCATCAAGAATCTTAGTTTAGTTTTGTTTTGTTTTGCTTTATGGGTGCTCTGACAACTTCATGTTGTTCAATATGATTTGTTGATGACTACAGGTGTTTCATAAAATACATGGAAACACAGCAACATAGAGAGAATGGAAAAGATTCTCTCTTCTTAATGGGAAAAAAATTCCCCATTTCGTGGTATAACACTTTTCATTTTCCTAATTCTTTGGTCAGAATTAGGACACATGCTCACCTCAGAATCAATTGCTGGCCTGAGTTGAGGGTACATAACCTCCCAGGCACTTCAGGGGGACCTCATCAGCCAAGGTAAATTCTTTGGTGAACCATGCATGTGTGTACTGGGGTAAGTCAGAACCCACAGCAGGGGGAGGGGTTTGCTGTTATAGAAGAGAGGACTGGGGAGAACACCAACAACAGTGCTACCTATTATAACCCCACTTTGACAAATGGTGTATCGAAGGCTCACTGTGTTCAACCAACCTGCTCAGAATAACACAGGAAAGGGTTGGAGGAGGTAAAATTGGAAGCCACACTATTTGACTCCAGTGTTGAAGCTGTTAATCAATATTCAATAAAATGGCTTTGAACCTATGAACTAAGTAAAATGGCTTATTACTATGAACTTATAGTAATATCAGTGATAATGTATCTTAACTCATTTCTCAGATATCTTTAATTAGCAATAATTATTTAATTATTTGCATTTTCCTTCTAGTGATTTGTACACAGGAGTGCCAGGAACCTGTGAGACATCGCCTGTGCTTTGCCCTGTATTTGGAAGCCCATTGGGAAATTTGAAAAGGTCTGAGAAGAATCATCCTGTCTGTTAAGTGATAATTTGAGAAGAAAGGAACATCCTCCTTGAAGTGCAGAGAGTTGCTTCTCTCTTGACACCTCCGAGGAAAGTCCAGGGAGCAGAATTAAGTGACAGTAAAAGGAAAAGATCACATATATCACAGGAATGAGAAATCCTTATGGCTAAGTCAGCTCTCCACAGTTAGGCTACACTTTGATGTTGGCAAAAGTTCCCCTAGTGGGAGAGATATAGGGAAAAGGGCAGAGGAATAAAGAGATGGTTTCACCTACCCAGTCTAAGTAAAGAGGTGAACAGCACATCCATCTAATATTTAATATGGGCTTCTCTTGCGAGGAGTTGGAAATGTGCTTATTAAAGTCTGCATAAGCAGTTGAGTTGTAGCCTCCAAAATAAACTGGAAGGAATGTAGGAAAAGAAGCTGACTTACTGAAAAGTTTATAAGCCCTCACAGAAAGCCAAGTTTTGCAAACAAGAATTCTTGCAGAGTTGAAGGGATATCTCCGGGGGATTACTCGTAGAATTGTTTTCTCCAGTGGATGCTGTAGTATATGGCCCGGTTCCCCCATTGATGACAAAGCTACCCATTCCCCAACCTGCTGAGAATCAGAGTGTGGATGGCTGATGACTCATGACTGAGTTTCTTACCAGGAATTAACCTCGACTGTGCCCAAGTGTATGCTCCCTGTCTGGGTTCAAATTAACATCCAAAACATAGTCTATGTGGGAGTACAGATACCTAGCCATCATGTCTGTGTTTGGGGCAGCTGTAATGGGTCCTCCAGTTCTAGAACCAGTTGTAGTCTTTATTGTAATGGCATCATAGTACAGCTTGCCCCTTGCCTAATTCTGCTGCCTTCATTTCTTCACTGATGTTCTTTCCCAAATAACTCGTGAATAAATTCCCTGCATGCAAATATTTGCCTCCAAGTCTGTTTTCTCTGAAACTAGACCTCAGAAACTTAAACATAGTGAAACTCATAGTGAAACCTTACCCTTTGTCTGGGACTGATGGTTTCTCTGGCATGTGGGACATTCAGTCCCTAAAGTGGAAGAGACCCAAGCAAACCAGAATGGTTATTCATTGAACCTCAATGATACAGTTAAAATAGACTGAAAATTCCACTCACGGATGGGCCAAAAACGTCATGAAAACTCTATCATCACCATGTGCATGGAAGTCTTTTCTTTCTTTTTTCTTTTGGATACAGAGTCTCACTCTGTCGTCTAGGCTGGAGTGTAGTGGTGTAATCACAGCTGACTGCAACCTCTGCCTCCCAAGTTGAAGTGATTCTCCTGCCTCAGCCTCCTGAGTAGCTGGGATTACAGGCCTCTGCCACCATGCCCAGCTAATTTTTGTATTTTTTTTTAGCAGAGACAGCGTTTCACCATGTTGGCCAGGCTAGTCTTGAACTCTTGACCTCAGGTGATCCTTCCAGCTTGGCCTCCCAAAGTGCTGAAATTACAGGCATGAGCCACTGCACCTGGCTGGAAGTCTGTATCTTTTGCTGGTATATAAAAATATCTTTGTCTTATCTTTCCATGCCTCTGGTAACCAGCCTTCATACCTTTTTCTGCTATAAATCCCCCTCTACCCTATATACTGCTGATAGGGTGAACTTCCTGGCTTGAAACTCGAATAGGGAGTCACCCTCTCACCTCATCAGAGAACCTTGCCATGGTTCTCCAATTCTTCCATTTTGTTCTCTAAGTTGCTTCCAGTGAGATCTTTCTGAAGTGGAGTTGTGATCATGTCCCTGCTGCTTAACACCCTGCCACAGCTCTGATTTACCTTTGGTGTAGAGTCTGAATTCCTACCCTAGATGTTTATTGAAGACATGGCCTCTTAACTCTCCAGCTTTTGTGCTTCCACTCCCCGTTTCTCTCTAGCTATCCATGACTACCAAGTTACAGTGCTAGTGATAATGCTTCCCCCCTCTCAGTCAGAGGCTTTGTTAGAAAACCTCTTCCTCTCTCCTTTGCCTGACAATCTCCAGTGTGAGTCATTTTCCCACTCTGTTTAGTCGTGTCTTCTGTTAGGAAGCCGGCCACCCTGGTTTGGATTAGATAGCCCTTCTTGTGTACCATAGACTCCCACCTGGACTTCCACAGCTGTCTATCACATCTCCCCACTTTTAGTGCACACCTTCTCTGGTTTCTATACTGAAGGCAGAAAGTTCTATTCACAATGTGAATCTTGTCCAAATTCACACAACTGTGTTAACAAAAAATCAGTAGCTGCCTCACTGATCTTAGAATAAAGATTGTTATTTTATTTATTTATTATTTTTTATTTTCTTTCTTTCTTTCTTTCTTTCTTTTTTTTTTTCTGAGACAGAGTCTTGCTTTGTTGCCCAGGCTGGAGTGCAATGGTGTGATCTCGGCTCACTGTAACATCTGCCTACCGGGTTCAAGTGATTTTCCTGTGCCAATCTCCCGAGTAGCTGGGATTACAGGCACCCACCACCATGCCCAGCTGATTTTTATATTTTTAGTAGAGACAGGGTTTCACCAGTTTGGCCAAGGTGGTCTCAAACTCCTGACCTCGTGATCCACCTGCCTCGGCCTCCCAAAGTGCTGGAATTACAGGCGTGAGCCACTCCTCCTGGCCTGGATTGTTATTTTTATAATGATCTCTATGAGATGCTATCTCTACAGTCTCAGTTTACTTTGCTTCAGCTATTCTGGCCTTCTTTTACTCCCCCAGACATTTCATGCTTCTCTTGTCACTGTGCTTCAGATGAGCAGGTGCTTCTAGAGAGGTTCTCTCCTCCTTCTCCCTACCCTTCTCCAGAGGCTATTCAAGTACTACCTTTATTTACATCCTTCTGATATTCACTTTACATATGTGACTTTCAGCATCCTAGTGAAACCTACTCTTATATCCCATACTTCATAGAAACATGTACTTCCTATGCATAGCTTATATGGTAGATGTAATTGTCTTAGTTCCATTTTCTTTTCCTAAATAGACTCTGAGATGGAGATTTATGTGTAAGACTTTTATGGGTGAATATGCTTTCAAGCAGAACCTGTGGGTGAGTAAAAGAGGTAAGAGTAGACAGTGGGAATTATTGAATTATTCATAGGCACTACAATCCAAGGGTAATGTTGGAGCTGGGATGGTTTTTCTAATTGTTGTCTTTTGAGACTGTGTTAGTCCATTTTTCAATTGCTATGAAGGAATGTCAGATACTGAGTTATTTATCAATAAAAAATGTTTATTTTGGCTTACAGTTCTGCAGGTTTTACAGGAAGCAAATCTAACATCTGCTTCTGGTGAGGGCCTCATGAAGCTTACAATCATGGCAGAAGGTGAAGGGGCCAGTGTGTCACACGGTGACAGAGGGAGCAAGAAAGAGAGGGGGAAGTGCCACGCTTTTAAAAACAACCAGATCTTGTGTGAATGAAGAAAAAGATCTCACTCATTTCCACAGGGAGGGCACAGATCCTGAGGGATCTGCTGCCATGATCCAAATATCTCCCACGAAGCCCCACCTCCAACACCAGGAATCACATTTCAACATGACATGTAGAGGGGAAAAAACACCCAAACTATATCATTATGCCCCTGGACTCCCAAATCTCACGTCCTCACGTTGCAAAATAGTTATCCCATCCCAATAGTCCTCAGAAGTCTTAACACATTCCAGCATCACTCAAAAGTACAAAATCCAAAGTCTCATCTGAGACAAAGCAAGTCTCTTCCACTTATGAGCCTTAACATGAAACCAAGTTATTTACTTTCAAGATTCAATGGTGGCACCAGCATTAGGTAAATATTCCCATTCTAATAGGGAGAAGTCAGGCTAAAGGAAGGGCAACCGGCCCCACACAAGTCTGAAACCCAACAGCGCAGTCATTAAATCTTACAGCTCCAAAATAATCTCTTTTGACTTCATGTCCTACATCCAGGGCATACTGACGTAAAGAGTGGGCTCTTAAGGCCTTGGGTACCCCTGCTCCTGCGACTTTTCAGGGTATAGCCCTCGTGGTTGTTTTCACAAGTTGGATTTGAGTGCCTGCAGCTGTTCCAGGCTGGGATTGCAAGCTGCCAGTGGTTCTACCATTCTCAGGTCCGGAGGGCAGCAGGCCCCTTCCCACAGCTCCCCTAGGCAGTGCTCTGGTGGGAACTCTGTGTAGGGGCTCTGCCTCTGCAGCAGGTTTCTGCCTGGGCATGCAGGCTTTCCTGTACATTCTCTGAAATCTAGGTGGAAGCTGCCAAGCCTCTTTAAATCTCACATTCTGTGCTCCTGCAGGCTTAACACCACATGGAAACTACCAAGGCTTATTATGGCTTGTACTTTCTGGAGTTGTGGTCTGAGCTATGCCTGGAGCCCTTTGAACTCTGACTAGAGTCAGAGGGGCCAGGATGTGAGAAGCAGTATCCTGAGGTGGTACAGGGAAGTGGCACCATGGACCTGGCCCCTAAAACCATTATTTGCTCCTAGTCCTCTAGGCCTGTGATGGGATGGGCTGCTTCAAAGACTTCTGAAATGCCTTTAAGGCCATTTTTTTCATCGTCTTGGATATCAGCACTTGTCTCCCTTTCGGTCATGCTAATCGCTCTAGCAAGCGGTTTTTCCAAAACCTGCTTGCATTCCTCTCCCAAAAGTGCTTTTTCTTTCTCTACCACATGGCCAGGGCACAAATTTTCCAAACTTTTGCACTGTTTCCCTTTCAATTATAAGTTTCAATTTTAAGTCATTTTTTTGCTAGCATATCAGATAGTTAGAAGCAGCCAGGCCACATCTTGAATCCTTGCTGCTTAGAAATTTCTTCTGCCAGATACCGCAGGTCATCACTTCTAAGTTCAGTCTTCCATAAATCCCTAGCCCATGTTCATAATGTGGTTAAGTTCTTTGCTAGGGCATAACAAGGATGGCATCTGCTCTAATTCCTAATAAATTACACATTTCCCTCTGAGACTTCATCAGCCTGGCTTTCACTGTCCAATTTTTGTTAGCATTTTGGTCACAACTATGTACCCAGTCTCTAAGAAGTTCCAAAAGGTTTATTTTGGCTCATAGTTCTGCAGGCTGTATAGGAAGCATGGCACCAGCATCTGCACCTTCTGAGGGCTTCAGGAAGCTTCCAATCATGGCAGAAGGTGAAGGGGGAGCAGATGCATCACATGGTGATAAGGAGCAAGAGAGACAGGGGGTAAGTGCCACACACTTTTAAACAACCAGTTCTCATGTAAACTCATTACCATGAGGAGAACACCAAGATATTCATGACGGATCCACCCCACGACCCAAACACCTCCCACCAGGTCCCACTTCCAACATTGGGGATTAGATTTCAACATGGGATTTGGATGGGAGAAACATCCAAACTATTCCAGAGACACCTGTTAGAAATAGAATGGTGATGTCTTTGTGAGGAGAGGGAGATCACTGTTCTGACGATCAATAAGGTGGATGGATTTTCTTGGGTGTTAACATATGATACAAGAATATTTATATTTCTGCTTATAAGCATAAGTTTATTTATATGTATACATCTTTGATCTCTTTATCCCTATTATTCTAGTTGTTTTCTTTCCAGGCCCTTGACCACTGAGCCAAGCTATTACCCAATGGTAAGGGTTCATATTTATATTCTTTATTTTGAGCCACTTACATTTCCACAAAACATGTGTGACCAGGTACTTTATCTGAAGGTTAATTCATTAGCAGGATTCATTTTTACAGCTCTTTTTTTTTTTTTTTTTTTTTTTTTTTTGAGACGGAGTCTTGCTCTGTCGCCCGGGCTGGAGTGCAGTGGCCCCATCTCAGCTCACTGCAAGCTCCGCCTCCCGGGTTCCCGCCATTCTCCTGCCTCAGCCTCCGGAGTAGCTGGGGACTACAGGCGCCTGCCACCTCGCCCGGCTAGTTTTTTGTATTTTTAGTAGAGACGGGGTTTCACCGTGTTAGCCAGGATGGTCTCGATCTCCTGACCTCGTGATCCGCCCGTCTCAGCCTCCCAACGTGCTGGGATTACAGGCTTGAGCCACCGTGCCCGGCTTACTGCTCTTTTTTAAGGAAAGCTTGGTGTTTCAGGGCAGCACATGCATATTGAGTCAAGTCATCTGTGGCCTAACCCGAATTAGTGGTCTGGTGGTCAGAGAAGAAGTGTAAGAGGATCTTTATGGGCATCCATATTTTCTTGCAAGGCAACGTTTCTGAATCATCCTCAAGTAAAAAGAAAGTCATGTCCTCTAACAAGGAGTGGGCCACTTCTCTGAGCCCAGATATTTCAGAGAGATCTGGAGATACAAGATTTTATATGTATGGACTCATATATCCCCATCTCCTGTCTCTGGTTTTGCTCCTTCTTAATTAGGCCCAGACCAGAGTATGGCTAAAATGAAGAATTAAACTTCCACTGGAATTAAAATACTCTTACATAAGCTCTGGGTCTGAACTTAACCTTTTTATATCCTTAGACTTTGAAAAAATGAGTCACTTTCATGTGCTATCGTGATGGTCCATTGACTTTTACACTTAGATTTTAATTGTTGATTACTCACCCACAGCTTTAAGCAAAAAAAAAGATGGGAATTTATACCCCTCCCCCATCCCATCTCCCCTCCATTGATCAGTATTGAATGTGGGTTACTCCCATGAATGGGGCATGACCTTGACTAAGGGGGCCCTTTTAATCTGAGAGCAATTTGCAGAGAATGTCAAAGCTGAAAGCTATAGTAACTACCAGTACTCCCAGCAGAAGGAAAAATGAGTGCCTCAGATTTTTGCAAGAGGTATGTGGCACACCACAGAATTTATGTGTGTATTTGCTGAGCCATGAAACTCAAATCCTAGTATAATTTTGGCATGCTGTGTTTATGCAGGGGTGAGGGATGGAGAGTATATAGATGCATCAGCATTTCACTTTTATCTTATTAGTTATTACACTAAACTTCAATGTTCTTTTGTTGACCTGTCTTCTCCCGGGCAGCTAAAACTCCTTTTGGGTAGAAATATGCCATGCTTGTCTCAGATTGTTAAGTACAACAGGTACGAAGCATGGTTCTTACCATAGCGTAGATAAGAAATGTCAGTTTCTCAACTGATATATTAAATGGGCTAATGAATGAAGGAGCTTAATGATTCATTAATTCATTCACTTAGAGTCATATCTGATGGCCTTTCTACCAATAATACAAGTCTGCTTTGGGTAGCACCTACTGATGTTGTGTCCATGAGTTTAAATTCTATATTTTGCTTCTTATAAGGAAGGCCTAGAATTCATCACAAAGTACATGGGGGGAGCATGAAGTGTGGGATGTGACCAGAACCACACATGACAAGTGAAATCTTAATCTTTCAGTCTCCTGATCAAAACTTAAAGGACTCTAGGCTAGCCAGAGGTGTGAAACAGGCAAAACGGCAGACAAGATCAATATCGCTTTTCTTTCCTATCCTTTCCAACCCCTTTGTAGTAAGTCAAGATCAGGTAACTAATCTAAATGATGCAATGTGAGTGTAATTTATTTATATCACTTTTTGAGAGATGTCTGGATCAACTTTTGCACAAGTTGTCCCTCTTTCTCTTCCCCTGTGTTACATACTGAGAAGGGGCAGGTGTGACAGATGGTGCCACTATAACATGGGCTAGCCTGTGTCAGCCAGGCTCCCAGGGTGACAGTGTTGAGCAGAACCCCACACTGGCTTGCATGGAACATACAGAGTAAGTGAGAAGTAGACTTTATTGTTCTTTGCAAATGAGATTTGGGGTTGTCAGGAATATAACCTAGATAACCCAGTTTATTATAGAATAGGTAGAAATAAGCATGGACAGCAGAATCAACATGTGAAAAAGAGCTTATAAAGTAATATTTTGGTAAGACCAACTTAGTAGGAATAAGTTTTTCTAAAACTGTGAGCAAGAGCCATGTTAGCTGCAAAACTACAAAGGTGGGTGATATCGGAGGGAAGTCTAAAGAAAAAGGACCTGCTAGATAAAATCACAACAGTGTGTAAATAATTGAGTCAGTCTATTATCTATCTATCTATCTATCTATCTATCTATCTATCTATCTATCTATCAACCTACCTGTCGGCCTGTCATCTATCTTTCTACCTTTTGTCATCTATCTCTCTATCTTTTGTCATCTATCTCTTGAACCCAAGCATTATAGGGCCAACGGTGCACTTGTTCTTAATTTGTACTCATTATCTTTCTAATTCTCCTTTCCTGCTTCTTAAAAGAGTTTTAATATGCTCTTAGGAAATTTCACAGCTGCAGAGGGTCAAATCCACTCCCCAAATGTAAAGCAAGTCATGATTGTCACGGCTTCAAGAAAATCACATTACAAAAAATATGCTACACTTATTCCCATAGCAGCCATACCTTTCCAAAACAAAGAATATATGCAGAGTTTGTAGAAGGCATTGAAAATGAGGAGTACCACAGTGACTATCCAACCCAGACACCATTATTGATGTTGCAGAATTAAAGTCGTCAAGCTATCGTTGCCACCAGCAGTATAATTTTTCAAGGACGTCTAAAAACCTTTTAACTCCTGTCATGGTTCAAGTAGTTGGCAGGGCCTAAATTTGACTTTGAGCTTCAGATTTGGAAAATCAAGGAATTCAAAGTGAATCTCAGCCAGCTTCCCTTAGCCTCCTGTGACTTTCCCCTCAGACTATAAATGGATCCTGTTTTTGAAAGCAAGCCCAGATTTCCTTAAAACATGTTCCAGTCTCTTGAAATTCACTAAGAGTATATTTCAAATGAAGGCTGCGCTTTTCTCTGCCCCCTGTTTTTGGAGCATCCTCTTTGTAAGCATTCCAATTCCCTTGTATGGGTTAGTGCCACTCTTGCTGAGTACATGTCATGCCCATCATTGCACATTTCAACCAGACTCCCCAGATGAATTACAGTCTGACTTTCCATTGGCTACATGTCAAAAGCAAGCTATTCAGGATCAACTTCCTTGAAACGATCTGCCAACTGGTCTACTGGCCTCCTTAACACAAGTGGAATTACAGGAATCAAAAGAGAGGATGAAGGTCAACATCGTGGGCTCCATTTCCTTTCAGGGCATTGCTTTTCATATCCTTCAGAGAGTCTTTCACACCTTCCATTCTAAATGGAAACTAACTAGAGATAGATTTACACTGTTAATATACTGACCACTTCAGTCATTAGTTCCAAAGATGCAATCCTTTGAACAATTTATACATACCAACCGTTTTCTGTTACTATGATAAGTTTCTTTGGTCTTATTGAAGTGAGATAATTACTTCCTTATATGGGATACGTACCTCTCTGAATGCTACTGAAAACCATTGCATTTGCTTTTTAAGCAAATACATCCCATTCTTATCTCATATTGGGCTTGCATTCACCCAAAAAAATGCCCTTTGATATTTCATATGAATGGCTGTTCACTCATATCTGGTCCATCTCAAATAGATACATTTTTCCCCCCTAAATGTGTGTTTTGGACTATACATTTGTCGGTGTTAAATTGAATCACTTCAGCTTGTCAAGATTTGATTTTTGTCATGCGGTGTATTCACCATCCATTTCAACTTCAGTAATCTAAAATATCTAATCTGTGTACCATTCAAGACATTCATCAAAAATGGAAACATTTTGAAAACAGAGTCTTTTAGTTTACCACCGGAAAATAGCTTAGAGGGGCATTGGTGCACTCATATGTATCCTTTAGATGGTTGGCTATATACCTAATGTTTTTAAAATTTACTTTATACCAGGTTCTATGATAAAGTATTATTTCATGTTACCCTCACAATATTGCAATGAAATAGGTGTTGTTGCTTTTTTTTAGTAGATTAGGAAACTGAAGCTAATGGATGTAAAGTTACTTTTAGCAAGATCACATAAGATAATTATTAAGGTAAGAATATATTTATCCAAGTTTTTCTCCTACTGCTCCTTGCACTTTACACTCCAGCTGCATCTGATTGCTTATAGCCACTCTCCACTCCAGGATTTTTTTTATAACAGTGCTTTGCACATGCTATTCCCATTTTCTGAAGTGCCTTGCACATTTCATTGTGATTTTTTCAACAACAATCTCCTATTCTGCCTTCAACACGGTGTATTCACCATCCATTTCAACTTCAGTAATCTAAAATATCTAATCTGTGTACCATTCAAGACATTCATCAAAAATGGAAACATTTTGAAAACAGAGTCTTTTAGTTTACCACCGGAAAATAGCTTAGAGGGGCATTGGTGCACTCATATGTATCCTTTAGATGGTTGGCTAGTTCAACACTAGTTCAAATGTTTTTTCTCTATCCTTTTTTTTTTTTTTTTTTTTGAGACGGAGTCTCGCTCTGTCGCCCAGGTTGGAGTGCAGTGGCTGGATCTCAGCTCATTGCAAGCTCTGCCTCCCGGGTTGACGCCATTCTCCTGCCTCAGCCTCCTGAGTAGCTGGGACTACAGACGCCCACCACCACGCCCGGCTAGTGTTTTGTATTTTTTAGTAGTGACGGGGTTTCACCGTGTTAGCCAGGATGGTCTCGATCTCCTGACCTCGTGATCCGCCCGTCTCGGCCTCCCAAAGTGCTGAGATTACAGGCTTGAGCCACTGTGCCCGGCCTCTCTATCCTTATAGCAGGAAAAAGCTTATCACTCTGAAGATTAAGGGATATTAATATAACACATGCAATGCGCTAATTACAATTTTATTAAATAACGCTTATTATTAGCATCACCACATTTTATGTATACCTCACATTACTTGAGACATTTGCTGTTACCCACTTTACAGATTTTTTTTTTTTTTTTTTTGAGGTGGAGTCTCGTTCTCTCCCCCAGGCTGAAGTGCAGTGGCGCGATCTTGGCTCACTGCAAGCTCCGCCTCCTGGGTTCACGCCATTCTCCTGCCTCAGCCTCCCAAGTAGCTGGGACTACAGGCGCCCGCCACCACGCCCGGCTAATTTTTTGTATTTTTAGTAGAGATGGGGTTTCACCGTGTTAGCTAGGATGGTCTCAATCTCTTGACCTCATGATCCGCCTGCCTCGGCCTCCCAAAGTGCTGGGATTACAGGCCTGAGCCACCGCGCCCGGCCTTACAGATTTTTTTTACAAGACATTGAAGGAATTGCGAGAGGCCATATGGATAATAAGGGAGGGAGAGCAATGGTTTTGACAATTAGAGGTAGTGCCTTAAGTACTATAAAGATCACTGAAAAAATAATGCAACTCTTTACCATGGTTTACTGGGCTTTGTATCAACTGGGCCATGCCCACCTTTTCTAGCTCAGTTCAGACTTGCCTTCAACCCCTGACTTACAACACTTGGACACTGGCTTTCCTATAATTCTGCAAATAAGCCTAGTTGGTTTTCACATTAGGGTTCTCATCCTTGATGCCTCTTCATTCTGGTTGTATTAGTTTCTTCTTTCCTTTCATCTGTGTCTGCTCAATTGCTAGCTTTCATGAACATTTTAGTTATTTTGTTAATTCCCAAGTAGTATCACATCGCTCTATTTAATTTGCATCACAGCAGCCACACATATCTCATTTACTTATGGTTATGCACTTTATGGTCTGTTTCCTCTCCAAACGTGAAAGCTCTATAAAGACAGGAACCTCGTCAATTTTATTTGCTACTGTATGTCAGGGACAATATATAGTAAGTAGCAGGTGTCTACTACATTTACATTGAATAAACAAAGAATAAGGTGTTAAAGAAGCATGGTGCGGCAGGCATCTAAATCTTACAAAGAGTGAGGGAAAGTTTGCTGGGAGAGAGGCCATGTCTTAGCTCCACCTGCCGTAACAAAATACAATACACTGGGAGGTTTAAAGGCAGTTTTCTCACTATTCTGGAGATATTTGAGATCAGGGCACTAGCATGGTTGGGTTCTGGGAAGGTCTCTTCCTAGCTTGCTGATGGCTGTCTTCTCACTATGTCTTCGCATGATGGAAAGAGAAAAACCGTAAGACCTCTAGTGTCTCTTCTTATAAGGACACAAATCCCATCAAGGGATCCGGGCCAGATGAGGTGGCTGATGCCTATAATCCCAGCACTTTGGGAGGCTGAGGCGGGTAGATTGCTTGAGCCCAGGAGTTTGGAGATCAGCCTAGCCAACATGGCAAACCTCCATCTCTACAAAATATACAAAAATGAGCCAGGTGTGGTAGCATGCACCTGTAGTCCCACCTACCCAAGAGGCTGAGGCAGGGAGATCACTTGCACCTGTGGGGTTGAGGCTGCAGTGAGCTGTGATTGTGCCACTGCACTCCAGCCTGGGAGACACAGCGAGACCTTGCTTCAAAAAAATAATAATAATAAAAAGAAATAAAATAAAATAATATAAAACAGAACCTTACTCTCATGACCTCATCTAGACCTAATTATCTCCCAAAGGCCTCCTGTCCAAATATCATTTTATTAGAGGTTGGGGCTTCAATATATGAATTTTGAGGGGCAAAATTCAGTTCGTAGCAGGGTGTGATTATGCAAACGTAAAATAAAGAGTTAACCCAAATCTTGGAGGTGGGAATGCATAAATCACTGGTTCAAAACCATGGGAGATTTTGCTGCCCTTTCTTCTATCCCACATTGTGGAACATGTGACAATGTCTGGAGACACTTTTGATATTTGAAACTTGGAAGGAGTCCTACTAGCATCTACTAGGTATAGTCCAATGATACTGAGAACCCTGAGCAACGACTGGTGACCTTTCCTCAGCAGTTCTCTATCTCCCCAGCCTTTAATGTACATCTCTTCTCCATGTTTTCTCCCCACTGCTCTCAGTCCTCTCTTGTTGGCCCAGGTGGCTACTTCAACTCCGTGACAAATTGAAGTCTTCCGTAGAGTTTCTGAACTCCAAAGCTTCACATCTTTCTTGGAAAAGCTGCAATCAACAGTCAGCCTTGCTCTGGCCCAGACTAGCAGATCTCAGAGTCGGAGAGGGCTGAGGTCACACATTATATTATTGTATTAGTCAGGGTTCTCTAGAGGGACTCAACCAACAGGATAAATTGTATACAGGAAGGGGAGTTTATTAAGCAAATTGACTCACACGATCACAAAGTTAAGTCCCACAACGGGCCTTCTGCAAATCTAGGAGTCAGGAAGCCAGTCCAAGTCCTAAAACCTCAAAAGTAAGGAAGCTAATAGTGCAGCCTTCAGTTTGCAGCCAAAGGCCTGAGAGCCCCTTGCAAACTACTGGTGTAAGTCCAAGAGTCCAAGAGCTGAAGAACGTGGAGTCTGATGTTTGAGGGCAGGAAGCATCCAGCGTGGGAGAAAGATGAAGGCCAGAAGACTCAGGCAGTCTAGTCTTTCCAAATTCTTTTGCTTGCTTTTTATGCTGGCTGTGCTGGCAGCTGATTAGATTGTGCTCACCCATATTGAGGGTGAGTCTGCCTTTCCCAGTCCACTGACTCAAATGGTAATCCCCTTAGGCAACCCCCGGACAAACACACTCAGGAACAATACTTGACATCCTTTAATCCAATCAAGTTGACACTCAATATTAACCATCACAATGATCAAGGAAGTAGGGCTGCCTGAGCAAGGCACCATGGGTACTAACTAAAGAGTGTTAAAGAGCACTCAGATCCAGGATGCAGGGATTTGGAAGTGCAGGCTGAGAAATCACTTGGATTCTGCTGAAGCTGGTGCATAGAGTATCCTCTGTACTTCATCTGTCTGCTCATGTCCTCCCTGGTGAGTTCAACAACCCTGAAAAATTAGAATTGGCTCAATTTGACCAACTCAGCAGTGCACAAGTACCAAGAGGTTTTTTTTTTTGTCTCCTTTTATTTAACTTTCAGGAAACCAACTTCAATGAGATTTTATAGTATCTTGAAGCCTGGAGACTCTCCTCCCCCCCCATACTTCTGTCGTATAAAGCCCTGTTAAAGTATAAAACAAAAATTGACGAATTCTAACCAATTTGAGCTTCCTCATTAATAGCAGCCTGGTAGAAGATGCTGAGCACAATTCATTTCTAATGATTTAATTCTAATTAGTATTTATAGCTATAGTTTAATTCCAACAATGCACTATTAAATGAGTTCAGAAATGTATTAATTGATTCATTCATGAATAGGACAACATCATATATTCAGATGCTTTTGAGATAGCTAGATAGATATATACCCACACATTTTCTACATTTTTCTCACATTCTTTGATTATGATCCTTCTTTTTTTATGTTTCATACTGTGATAATGAGTCTTTTAAATTGCTATTTGCAATAAATTTTGGGTGAGATTATTCACTTTTCTTTGTATTTTTTATTTCATGCTCTAAGTGCGGGAACCTACAGAGAGCTACAAATTGAAAGAAACAAACATTTCAGAGAAAACAGACCTCCAGAGCTTTGGAAAGAGCAAGGAATTGGCCATTTGAAGGGCTTCAAGTATGCCAAGTAGCCGTCATAACTCATTTCACATTTCAAAAGGGAAAAAGCAAATCAAGATTTGAAAACTTTACAGTCTTTTGTTTAGTGAGAATGTGTTCATTGCGTGTTGGCTATAATTATTGTTAACATTCATTTTAAGAGCAATTTACTGATCTCTCACTGAAATTTCTCATCTACAATGAGAACAAATATTTGAACTCATCTCAGCTTAATGAATGAGGATTGGCAGAATTAAGTGAGCTATCCAATATCTTAAGCTTGTCAGTGGCAGAGCTGGGATGGGATCACGATTGTGCTTCAACACTTCTACCCAGACTTCTTGCACTATGCTCTACACTCTTAAAGGACATATGTTAAGAATAAAGAACTATTGATGTTCAAAAGCAAAATTATGCCATCATTCTTTGGGACAGTTTATTTGAGAGTCTGGTTTTATATAGAATCTGGGAATGCCAAAATCGAAAGGATACTTAGAGTTCCCATATTCATAGCTCTCAATTTCCTGAATTAGAAAAAAATGTCTGGAGTGGAAAAAGCATTCAAATGCCACAGGGACTCTCTTTTTTCATCTCAAAATTACATAATTAGTATTGTACCTTTTAAATTAAGAAGAAAGTTATGATACATGGTGAGCAGAAATGAAATTTATATGATGAACAACCATAGATTCTACCAGTTCATGAATAAGGTGTGAGCCATCTGATCCAAGAGTTCTTTCTCTCTTTTTAGTTAGCGTACTTTCAACACAAAAGCATTCATTCTGCTTGTTGTTTTTTTAATGCTACATTTTACCTACAATCTCATGATTGTATTTTTTAAGTGTAGTGCAACTCTAACTTATTTAATTTTCTTTAAGAAAATAAACATAGCTTAAGATGGCTTACAGACATTCATATATCTTATAAAGGTATCTTAAATAATCTAGAGTGGTAAGAAATACAAGGCAAGCAGAAAATCAAAGGTTTTTTGTAAAATCATTCTTCTGAGTGTTGCACTTTGTTACTTTTCTATGCCTTTTATAATGCACTTACACTTTTATATAAGCTATTGGATGTATATTTTAAGCTACTCTATAATCATTCAACTTGTCTATCATTATATTCTGAAATTTCACCATTTTAAACAAAAGATGATTCATGCTATTATTTATAAATTTTACTGCATTTCATCTTTAAAAAAATAAAAACACACAATGGTAATAATACCATTCTTGAAGCAAATGATTGAATGTGCTAATTATAGTAATAATAAAAAAAATAGGTTTCATAGACTCAATTTTCTAGAACTAGTGATGAAGATTATTAATCATGATTAAGCAAAGGATACTCACAATAATGCATAATTTAGAGTCCTGGCCTTTGTGATTTTAAATTGCTCAAAAGTGCTCAAGAACATAGGTAAAATTCCTGGAAACAGAATTCCTGAAAATAAAAATAATATCCATCAAGCCATTCTTTCTTCCTGAAAACGAAATTTTTCATAAAACGTATAAACTAGGTGTTGTCCTTTTGTAAATATTTTAACAACATGTGTGTATGTTAGATTGGAAAATAGAGTTCCATTTGCTGAGTGAGGACCTCAGAAAGAAAAGGAAAGCATGATCAGTGGATATTTAGTGACCTAAAAAAAGAGTGATCATTTGCTTCAGGAAAATAAAGAATACTCTTATATTTTCTCCATGTTCTTTTCATGGTAGCTTGGTGTAGTATCAGGAGTGTAGATTTGGCATCAGGCAGAACCGAGTATGCTAAGTGACACACTAGCATTCTTCCTGCTCCAGGAACATGCCAAGCTTGTCCCTGCCTCTGGGTCTTGCACTCGGCAGTGGCTCTATTTTGAATGTGATTCCCCGTGACCTTTGCAAGCTTGACTCACTTCTATGAAAAGTTCTGCTTAAGGCCGGGCGCGGTGGCTCAAGCCTGTAATCCCAGCACTTTGGGAGGCCGAGACGGGCGGATCACGAGGTCAGGAGATCGAGACCATCCTGGCTAACACGGTAAAACCCCGTCTCTACTAAAAAATACAAAAAACTAGCCGGGGAGGTGGCGGGCGGCTGTAGTCCCAGCTACTCGGGAGGCTGAGGCAGGAGAATGGCGTGAACCCGGGAGGCGGAGCTTGCAGTGAGCTGAGATCCGGCCACTGCACTCCAGCCTGGGTGACAGAGCGAGACTCCGTCCCAAAAAAAAAAAAAAAAAGAAAGAAAAGTTCTGCTTAAATATCCCCCCTTTGTAGGGCTCTTATTGAACCAACCTCTCTGAAGTAGACTTCTGTGATGGTTGATATTAAGTGTCAACTTGATTGGATTGAAGGAGAAAAAGTACTGTTTCTGGGTGCGTCTGTGAGGGTGTTGCCAGAGGAGATTAACATTTGAGTCAGTGGACTGCGAGAGGAAGACCCACCCTCAATGAGGGTGGACACGGTCCAACTGGCTGCCAGCATAGCTACAAAACCCGGCAGAAGAAGGTGGAATAAAGTGGCTTGCTGAGTCTTCCGGTTTTCACCTTTCTCTGTGCTGAATACTTCCTGCCCTTGAATATCAGACTCCAGGTTCTTTGGCCTTTGGACTCTTGGACTTAAACCAATGGTTTGCCAGGGACACTCGGGCTTTGGGACACAGGCTGAAGGCTGCAGTGTTGGCTTCCCTACTTTTGAAGCATTGGGACTTGGACTGAGCCACTGTTGGCTTTCTTGCCTTCGGCTTACAGGGATCACGTGTGATTGTGTGAGACAATTCAACTTAACAAACTCCTTTTCACATATACGTATTTCTTACTAGGTCTGTCCCGCTGGAGAGCCCTGACTAATTAATACAACTTCCTACATACTTTGTATCAGTTGACCCTGTAAATTTCTATTGCCTCCATAACATAAAATTAGAGAAATATAGGCGAATAGTTTGTAAAACACACTTTGAATAACTATATAAACATTAGCAATTTTCTCTGTGACATAAATGTATTAACACTGCTTCCAGTCATGTCTAACTTACCTTCATAAAGTAGCCTAGGTGCTTAAATAATCTGCCTCATTATGTCTTAAAACACCTGAAAATTCTTTTAATTGTATTTGAAAAAAGAAAAGTTTAATGTAACTAACAAATCATTTTATGCAGCACCTGAACACCTAAGGTGGATCTAACAGACTAATATACACATTAATCCATGATATCACATAAGTAAAATGAAGTGGTGCATTTGCTATTTATGCTGAAAATCTGTGCGTAAACAATTCAATGTAAGTGCAGGTGACTGATGAATAAAACATCACTGATGAAGCAGGCTGCATCTAAATTTTTGCTTAACCCTGCTGGTTTAATTTGGTTTGGTGGTTTTATTTTTCCCCCTTTCTGATGTTGTTTTCACCTGAGGTAGATAAATATATATCATGCATGGGAAAAATGAGCAACATAATTTTAAATACGTGAAACAGGTGAGAAGGTTGTTCAGCTGCTTTCAAATATTATGCTTCTAGTCCCGAGAAACATAAAAATAACTTCCCAACCGCAGCCCCTGAGAAAAGTGTCTTTGCCACTTTAAAACACAGTCCATCTCAAAAGAAGTTTGAGCCAATAGACTAATGTATTCTTTATTTTTATTTATTTTTATTTTTTGACATGGAGTTTTGCTCTGTCACCTAGGCTGAAGTGCAGAGACGTGATCTCTTCTCACCGCAACCTCCGCATCCCAGGTTCAAGCGAGTCTCCTGCCTCAGCCTCCAGAGTAGCTGGGATTACAGGCTCCCACCACCATGCCTGGCTAATTTTTGTATTTTTAGTAGAGACAGTGTTTCACCATGTTGGACAGGCTGGTCTTGAACTCCTGACCTTAGGCGATCAGCCTGCCTCGGCCTCCCGAAGTGCTGGGATGACAGGCATGAGCCACCACATGTTCTTATTCATTGTCATGATGCTTGGAAAAATTACACATAAGGTATTATTTAAATGTATGCAAGTACCAGCATTTGTACAACATTCTTGTAGGTAGAATAATACTGAACAATAATCTTTTGTGCAGGGGAGAAAACTGTAAAATTTTAGTAAGTCAGGTGGCATCGACAGCTGAAGAAACCATCAAATTAGTCATATATCTCATGGCATGTGTCTGCCACAATAGACCGGTTTGGATTTTTCTCTTTCATAATTAATAATTTGCATCTAAATACAACATCTCTTTTTCTATGTTGATGCCTTTTAATGTTCAAAGTTGTTCCATGGTCCAGCAGGGAAACATTACTCAAAGCAAGAAAGTTAAGGGAGGAAGGCTCTCTTCTACACACTGGGATCCCTGTGTGTGTCAACATATTTAATTTACTAATAACAAATATCAATACCTTTCTCTTTTATTTTTGAAAAGAAGTTTCCAGAATTTAAAATTGAGAGGAACCAGGTAATTTGCAGACTTTTCTGTCTCTTGTCTGTCCTAGTGTTGCCCAACAGAGTATTATGCTTCTATAAACCCAGGACCTAGTAAAATACTCTGAAAGCACAAACGCAAATTGATTAAATGTAACAACAAATAAAATAAACACTATTCTTTTACTCAATGCATCATAGCAAGTGACGCATAAAAATGTATAAATTCAGAACTTTTAAAGCCCATATAAGGAAATTCTTATAAGAATTTAACTTTTAGCCTAACTGCTTATTATATGGGAAATGTGATCTTTATCTGCTGTGCAAAGCTTCTAGAATTAGCCATTACTTCGGTTACTTGTTCTACACTTAAGCAGTACTTTTTCCCTAAGTATTCACTTAGTTTTTCATCAGTTTCTTTAGTTAATTTTAAAACACAACAGTTTTCTTTTGCTAATGTGTAGGATATTTTAACATTAACAAAACAATCAAGTTGAAACTATACACAGTGTTTAAAATATTGTAAAAGCTAAATAAGTTTTAATAAGAACATTTAATGGAATATTACAAAATCCTAACAATTATGTTTCCACAGGATTATAGAAACCTGAAAAATGCTTATGTATAATATTATATGCACTATAGATTTCAATATAATAAAAATAATATAATTGTACAAGTATGTAAATAAATATATGGAATATATAAATAGATACTGAGAGAGAGAAAAAGAGAGGAAGAAAGCAAGACAGAAGAGAGAGACATGGTGGGAGATAAAGACAGTTAAGACTGTAAATAAACTAAAAAAAATTAAAAATTTTATGCTTGACATTATGGTGCAATTATTACTTTAATAATAAAATTAATAAATTTAATTTTATACATTTAAACTTGTATGTAATATAGACTAAATATATTTTACTGGTAAAGTCAAGGCTGTTTCCATTAATCTGATATTTTGTACAATGCCAACTATGTGTAACAATTCAAATAATGTTTGTAATAATGAAACAATTTAAAATATTTTTAGGATAATTAATAATTTTAATAGCCAAGATTTATCCATCATTCCTCATGCCAGGCATTGTGCTTTTGCATACATCATCTCATTTAATTTCCGTTTTCCTCTGAGGTAGGTCTTGTTATGAGTCCTATTTTGCACATGGCACCTGAAAAACAGAAATGTTAAACAGCTTGTACAAAGTTACCGAGTTATGAAGTCCAGCCAGCCTTCCAGCCAAGGCATTGTTGTTCCAGAATCCAAGCTTTAAACACTCCTCAATATTGTCTTTCCAAATACATTTTGTTCTACATCCCATTCCTTGTTGATTGCAAGTTGGAATTTTGAATTTTTTATTGAGTATTCTGAAGCTCTGTATAGGAATATTGTGGGTTGAAATGTACCTCCTTGCCCCTCAACCCCCCAAAGAAAGCCATATTGAAATACTAATCCTTGGTACCTAGGAATGTGATGGTATTTGGAAATAGGGTCTTTGCAGATACAATTAAGTTCAGATGAAGTGTTACTGCATTAGGGTGGGCCACCAATCCAATGACTGGTATCCTTATAAGAAGAGAGAGATTTAAAGACCTAGAGGAAACATGGGGAAGAAGGCCAAGTGATGACAAAGATGGGAGTGAGGCACCGACAAACCAAGAAATGCCAATTGTTGGCAAACACCAGAAGCTAACCTGCCAAAAGCTATCAGAGACAGCATGCCTTGCTGACACTCAAATTTCAGACTCTAACTGTGATAGCATACATGTCTGTTATTGTTAGCTGCCCAATATATGGAAATTTGTTACAGCATCATGGAGAAGCTGAAACAATGAATTGTTGGCCCGATAACAATAAATGACACTTGCATATTTCATAGGGGTATGATGGTGAAAACTGTGCCATGCATTTGTTATTTGATAAAGGTTCAGAAAGCATTTGGACAGCTTTGAGATTCTCATATGACATATGAATTATAAAGAATAAGTTGGTTTTACTACTTAAATGATGTGTCCCATCTTTTATCCAAAGTATATGTTATTAAATGTTTTAATTTATCCTCGGTGATATCACTCAAAAGGATACAAAGATATATAACTACAAATTAAAGAAACTATAGTAGGGTCAAGATGGAGCAAGAGGAAATAAGAAAGAAATACCAGATGAAATATTTCCATTTTAAGAAGAGAATGAAAAGGTCTTTGAGAAATCAGTGAAGGGACTTAGGAAGATAATGGAAAGATTTGACAATATCTTATAACTTGGCAAAGAAACTTTATCTTAAAATGAACATTAAGAAACTTTGGAGTGATCGGGTGTACAGCCTATGGCTGACCTCAAAAGACATTTCCAAAGTGAAGTTGCAGATAACCAATCCACTCTGGAACCCAAACTAATGATGGAGAAGAAAAAAAAAAACGAGCCATTGTTGAAAAACAAAGTACTGGGAAGGAAAGTCTTTGAAATCAGTGATTTAAAATGTTGCTGAAAGTAGAAGAGACTGGATATAGACATAGAAATGTATATACTCATAATTTTATTGCTGGATCCTTTTGGCAGGGGCTGGCAGACTAAGACCTTACTTTATATGACTGAGTCATGCACAGATTGTGCTGATGGTGTTTAATATTTTGAATAACGACAGGCTTTCCTTTTATAGCACTTTCAGTAATAAGCCTGGAAGCACTTTGACTGATGTTTATATATTTTTAGAATAGTTACTGTATTAGTGTTCTATTACCCCTGCAACAAATTACCAAAAACTTAATGGCTTAAAATATCACACCTTATTGTCTTATTGTTTAAGAGGTGAGAATTTGACCACAGGTCTCACTGGGCTAAAACCAAGGAATCTGCAGGAATGTGTTCCTTTGTAAAGGCTATAGGAGACAATGTTTCTCCCTGCCTTTTTAGCTTCTAGAAACTTTATTCATTCCTTAGCTCTTGAACCTCTTTCAAAGCCAGAACAATTGTCCCTCTCTGATTATTCTTCTGTAGTCATCTTCCTCTGGCAAAAGCTGGGAAAGATTGTCTGATTTTAAAGATTCATTTGATTATATTATCACCATTTGGATAATCCATGATACTCTTCCCATCTCAAGATCTTTTAACTTTCATCACATCTACAAAGTTCCTTCAGCCACATCAGGCAACAATTTGCAGGTTTCAGGGATTAGATCGTGGACGTCTTTCGTGGGCCAGTGTTCTGCCTCCCACAGTTGCTAAAACAAGACAATGTTTTGGGCAACCTTTTTTTTTTTTTCTCGCATATGTCGGTTTGGATCCCATTTCTCTGTCTTTTTGTTGTTGTTGTTGTTGTTGTTTTGAGACAGGGTTTCGCTCTGCCTGTCACCCAGGCTGGAGTGCAATGGTGCAATTATGGCTCACTGCAGCCTACTGTCTTTTGGTGTATATATATTTGTCCACCACTACTCTCCTTGGTTATAATATATATATTTGGTTTTATATGTATACATATATACACACACACATACATATTTATATGTTGACCACTACTCTCTTTTGGTTCCCATTTGCATGGAATATCTTTTTACATCCCTCCAATTTGACCTTATGTGTATCTTTAATTCTAAAGTGACTCTCTTGTAGACAGACTATAGTTGGATCTTATCTTTTCCTCCATCCAGCCACAATATATATTTGATTGGGGAGTTTAATCCATTTGTGTTTAAATTATTTATTGATAGACAAGAACTTACTATTTCCATTTTGTTAATTGTTTTGTTTCCCTGTCTTTTAACTCTTCCCCCCACACACACCTTTTTTTTCTTTCTTGCTATCTTTCTTTGATAATCTCTGATTTCTTTCTCTTTTTCCTTTCATGTATCTCTTGTAGGTATTTCCTTTGTGGTTACCATACAGCTTCTGTAAACCATCTTAAAACACTCTATTTCTAGCTCTGTACAACTTACCTTTAATCCCATGTGAAAACCAGACGCTTTTATTTTCCCTCATCCCATGTTTTATGTTTTTGATGTCACAATTTATATCTTTTTATATTCTGTGTCCTTAACAAATTATTGTAACTACAATTATTTTTAATACTTTTGTTTTTTAATCTTTATGAGTGACTTACACAGCACCATTACACTGTTAGAATATGCCCCCAGGCATTCAAACTATGCCAGTTTCATCAGCACTGCAAATGAGGCAAGATAGAAACTGGTCCCCTGGGCAGCACTCCAAAAGGCCAAGGGATGTTGGACACAAACTCCACTCATTCTCTCCAAGGAAGAAGTTTTGGGCTAAGATAATCTCTCAGAACTGAGCTGCGCCAGCTTACAGGAGAGGTTGACTTGAGTAAAGAGACGTTGCTCTTCTTGTCTGTTTCAGTATTGCTGTTATTAGCTCTGTGTGCACTGGGGGCATTTCAACCTCTTAACAGGGTTCTTGACTCCTTGTAAATGTATTCTGGTGGTCTGTGTTTCACTATTAAATTGTTATTTCTGTGGAGGGGACAAGGACTTTGACTTTCTATTCCACCATCTTGCTCTACCATTTCACCATTCACGTTTTCATATTTAAATATTCTCATTACAAAACAATCATCAGAAAACATAGTCATTAATTTATAATTTTTTTTTGTTTGGATCTTTCAGGTACTATCATCTGCTTATACATTTCTTATAAGTAAGCAACAGATTTGATCTTCTGAAGATAATTAAATAAATTTTGTTGATGCATTTAATTTAGTTTAGATGAAACAATGGGTTTGCTTTACTCTGACTATGCTATATTTGTAGTTCTTGAATTTTCTCCCTCTTGGGGCTAACCATCCACTTACAGTATTAAATCTGGGTCAAGCTCCTTTGTGGCTCTATACATGTACACATTTTATACCCACTACTTTGGAAGTCACGCTTTTCTTTCTCACTGCCTCCTCTCTCAAAATCTTCTACTCATCAACTTCTGAATAGTCCTATCACAAAGATATATTTAATATATCTTTGTACAGAGAAAAGCTCCAAGTCAGATGACTTCACTGGTGAGCTCTTTCAAATAAATAATAAATAATAATAATCCTTTACAAAATCTTTCAGGAAAATCACTTCCCTATTAGTACTACGAGGTCAGTATTACCCTGATACCAAATCCAGACAACCCATCACCACTAAATTAAAAACCAATATTTCTAATGATGTAAATGCAAAAATCTTTAACAAATGTGTACAAACAATAACATCTATGGTAGAGGATGTGAAGAAACATAAACTTACATGCATTGCCATTGGGGTTGTAAAATAATGCAGACATTAAAAAAAAATAGTTTGGGCAGTTTTTCCAAAAATAAGTTGAGTTCACCATGTGACTCAACAATCCTGCTCTTAGAATGTAACAAAAAGAATTAAAAATATATGTCCACACAAAGACCTGTATGCAAGTATTCACAGCAGCGATATTCATAAGAGCCAAAAAGTGAAAACAACTCAAACATCAACTGATGACTGGATCGACAAAATGTCATATGTTTATTCAATGAAATATGATCTGAAAATATAAATGGATAAACTACCTATACATGCTACATGTACTAGTCAGGGTTCTCTAGAGGGACAGAGCTAATATGACATGTGTATTTATATATAAAGGGGAGTTTATTAAGGACTATTAACTCACACGATCGCAAGGTCCTACAGTAGACTGCCTCCAAGCTGAGGAGCAAGGAAGCCAGTCCGAGTCCCAAAGCTGAAGAATTTGGAGTCCCATGTTCGAAGGCAGGAAGCATGCAGCGTGGAAAAATGATGTAGGCCAGAAGACAAAACCAGTCTAGCCTTTCCACATTCTTCTGCTTGTTTTTATTCTGGCCATGCTGGCAGCTGATTAGATGGTGCCCACTCAGATTGTGGGTGGGTCTGCCTTTCCCCGTCCACTAACAAATGGTAATCTTGTTGGCAACACTGTCATAGCCACACCCAAGAACAATACTTTGCATCCTTCAATCCAATCAAGTTGATACTCAATATTAATCATCACACTACAATATGCGTGATTTCAAAACCATGCTAAGTGAAAAATCCAGACATTAAAGACTACATATATTATAATTTAATTTACAAGAAATATCCAGAAAGCAAATAAGTGTTTGTCTGAGCCCGAGGGAGAGAAAGGAGATTGCAAAGATCATCAGAAGAATAAAAGTATTATAAAACTTGATAGTTATAATTGCTCAACTCTATAAATATACTAAATTTCAATGAATTATATACTTATATAACTCTATAAATGTACTAAATTTCAATGAATTATATACTTACATAAGTTAATTTTATGATAACTTAAATTATACCCCAATAAAATGTATAAAACAATCTGCAAGAGATGAGGTCAGAAGGTGTAGATGAAACAATTTTAAAAATGGGCTGACAATTACTAAATCTAAGTGATGCCTACTATAGATTCGTTACACTATTCTGTCTACTGTTGTGTATGTTTGAAAATTTAACAACATGTTAAAATAGGAAAATGATGTCAGTAACCTTATGGCTCAGAAATATTCAGGACAAGATTAGTAGTTCTTGTGAAAGTTTCTTTAACAGCTATAAGAAGAACATAATTTTTCCAAATCTTTATTTTATTCTTCCAAAGCTGTGTTTTATATAACATAATTAAGGTTAAGTATTCAGACTCATGCAGAAAGCAACATTTCATTGATATATTACATCATAAGCAAGTTACTTGTGGTTTTCCTGAAGCAAATATTTATATAGAACTTAGACAAATATTTTAAGAAAAGTCAAAAAAGAGAATAAAAGCATTTGTGTCTGCTGGAAGTCCAGGAATTAGAAAGGTTTCAATTATTTTTAGAATCTTTCTTATCAATTTATATATTGTTCTCAATTCTCTTTCTTTTCTCTCCTCTCTTTTTCTCTTTTACTTCTTTTTTCCTCCTTCCCATCTCTCCTACCTCCCATCCCTCCTCCTCCGTCCCTCCCTCCCTTCCCTCCCTCCCTCCTCCTCCTCCCTCTTCCTTCCTTCTTCCTTCCTTCTTCCTTCTTCCTTCCTTCCCTCCTTCCTTCCTCCCTCCCTCCTCCTCTCCTCCCTCCCTCTTTCCTTCCTTCTTCCTTCCTTCCTTCCTTCCTTCCTTCCTTCCTTCCCTCCTTCCTTTCTTCCCACCTCAAAAGAGAAGCTAGGAATGTTTTTCCTCTTATCAAAAGCATGTTATGAATAACAGCACACATACACAAATACATTTTCAGCATGGGCAAAATCCCTGCCTTTTAATAAAATTTTGTATTGGAACATATTTTGAACCAAATAGAATTTATTAAAACAGAATGGATACATGCTCTCCATCTTTCTATCAGCTGATTTTTGTTTGTAATCTGTTCCTGGATTATCTCAAGTTCCTATTTCTTTGTGTACCTTCAGTGATGGAAGTAGACATAGTTAGAATTGTGACTTACTTTAATAAAACAGTTTTACTAGGAGAAGCAGGTGACAGATTGTAATGGATGTGTGCACTTTCTGATCATGGCACATCACACTCTTTCCTGTTAGAAAGTGGTTCCACGCTAATGTACTAAACTTGATGATTTGAAAAGACATGTTTCTCAAGTTGCCATTATGTATAAATCTCATATTTAGAGGTATAGTGGAAAAGCTACACGTATTCTGACACAATAGGTCTAATCCTAGGTGGCATCACAGTTATTAGATGCATTTTTGGCCAAAATGTTTATCCTCCCAGATACTCAATTGATACGTTTGTCAATGGAAATGTTAATGCTCATTCCCAAGCTGACTGTAGGAGATTAAATAAATTCATACATGTCCAATGCCTATCATACAGCAGAAATTCAGTAAGTGGTTGTGTTTGTCCACTGTCTAAGTACTTTAATATATTCTATATTATCCTATTATATGTATTTGTTTAATATGATGATGATGATGAGAAAATACTAAATATTGCTGTGGAAGAACGTAGTCATTGCTTTTGGGAAATGTATTCTTTTTAACATGGTTAGGTTAAGCAATTGGTAGAAATAATATTTACTGAATGCTTACTCTATGGCACTCTTCTAAACTCTTTATAATCAGTATTTTATTTCAGAAATAGATGCTATTCTGATCTACATTTTATAAATTAGGAAAGGCCCAGAGTGGTTAAGTAACATGACTGGTGTTGTTTCAATAATAAAGTGGCATAGCTTAGAAATGAACACAGGCAGTCTTGTAATGGTTAAAAATGAGGTTCCTCTGTCAATTTCCTTGTTCAAGGAACTTCAGAGTATTACAAGAGTGAGTCCACAGAAAGCACATATCTGCCGGGTTCTACGCTGAAAATTGGGTTTGAATAGTCTCATGTAATCTTCATACCTACTTTTTGAGGCAGGTTCTATTATTATCTTCATTTGAAAGATTCAGGAGCTGAAACTTAGCAATATAAAGGTTGTTTGCTGAGCAGAAAATCACACACACAAAGATTATTTGACAAATTACCTAGATGATAGATAAGTCCCTATTTGTATTCATTAAAAAGTAGAGTGTTGCACAATGTTGTGTGCAAAAAGGGAACTTGTGGCCATTAAAATTTTTTTTTCCTTGTGGAATATCTTTTCTTACCAATTCGTGAAATGTTGATTTCTCAACGGGTCCTTAAAGTTTTAAAGTGAAGAATTGTATCAAACATTGTTTTTACCAAGAGTTTTGAAAACATGTTGGCTATGGAATTTCTTGATGATTTTTTCTGTTGTTATTTTTTGGCATGCTGTAGAACAAGCATTTCATGGAACATGCTTCAAAATATATTGTTTTCATGGCAGTAGGTGTCCTTAAAGCCAGGCTTACAGGTAGCATTGTGATATTTAGGTGATGGATACCCTGAATGATAATGCTATGCTCCATATTCACAGGGATAAAATAAGAATAAGAAGCCCCAATGAATTCCTGAATATTCCATGATGAATTGCTAGCTTTTGAAAATTATCAAACCAGTTTGTTTTTTCTACACTCATGTTAATCGATACCATGAATATGTGGCTAGTTTATGGATTAAGTAAACCAGTCCTAGATGCATAGAGTTTATCCTCTGGATGGCGTTGCTAAAGGAAATGTACTCAAATCTATTGTATAATCGTTGAACACTTCTTGAGTGGGCACTGATAATTTCAACCGCTGTGTCATTTTTTATCTACTTTATTTAGATATGCTATATGTTTGATTTTATCACAGTAAAATTACATATATCCTCACTCCCTGAGAAATGTTATTTGAGTTTACAAGATTCTGTTTAAATACATCACATGTACATTTTACAGTTTCACTGTTAGAAAACTTTAATTCAATACTTGTTATTGCTTTTATTGTCACATATAGGCTCCCAGTGGTATTTCAACTTACCTGTAAGTCCTAAGGTTTTCAAAGGCTATTTAAAGCTGTTGAGAACTGCACATATAAGCTAAGTGAACTCATAAGCTAAGTGGAAAGAAAGTATGTTAAAAATTATACATATGTAAACTTTGAGATTATTAAAGAAATTAAATATGTAAATAATCAAAGGTGATTTATTTTGAAATTTACCTACATGCTAATAGAATTTGTTTATTTATTTATTCATTTAGTTATCTATGTATTGTATTTGTCAGCTTTGCTGGAGTAATAGAGGACTTCACAAATCTAAATGGCTTACCACAACAAATATTTATTTTCTGCTCATGGTATTTGTCTGTGATGGATATGGGCCAAATAGCAGTCCCTATTTCAGACATGCCATTGTAGTGGTAGAAGAAAAAGTACAACAGTTGGAATAAACATATGTGGCATTTTAGACCCTGGTTAAGTATGGCGTAGATTGTTTCTGCTTACATTTCATTACGCAAAGCAAGTTCAGATGAACGAGACAGTACTGTCCTCCCACAGAGGATACTGAAAGCCCACTGCAATGAGAGGAAGAAGCACATGCTCTCACGGAAACCAGAATTGAATGGTTAGAATACTTGGCAACAATATTGTAATTTACCATATTCACTGTCGTCTTTTATTATTGTTATTATATTTACCACTTCCGGTGCTTTTATGGTTTTTTTTCTTTTTCTTTTTTGAGACCGAGTCTCAGTCTCCCAGGCTGGAGTGCAGTGGCAGGATCTCAGCTCACTGCTACCTCTGCCATCTGGGTTCAAGCAATTCTCATGCCTCAGCCTCCCGAGTAGCTGGGACTACAGGCGACTATAGGTGCACGCCATCACACCCAGCTAATTTTTGTATTTTTAATAGAGATGGGATTTCACCATGTTGGCCAGGATGGTCTCGAACTCCTGAGCTCAAGTGATCGACCTGCCTCAGCCTCCCAAAGTGCTGGGATTACAGGCATGAGTCACCATGCCTGGCCTTTCATTGCCCTTATATTATATTTGGTACTGCTATAAACACTTTCAAATATTAACTTATTTAGACTTAATAACAGTCCTAAAAAGTAGGTGCTATTATTAACCCCAGTTTACAGGTGGGAAAATGCTGACACAGTGAAATTAAGTAAAGTTACGAGAGGTTAGTAAGTTTGCACATGGCTTAACTTTTGCTCCAGCCTAGGGAATCTGGTTCCAAGGTCTATGCTGTTCAGGTTCTCACCCAGAGACACCCAGAGAGGCAGCATATTATAATAGCAATACATGATTTCTGTTTTCTTCTTTATAATTTTTAATAGTTTCAAAATTTTAAAAAAAAAAAAAAAAAAAAAAGACAGTCTCACTCTGTCACCCAGGCTGGAGTGCGGTGGCGTGATCTCAGCTCACCCCAAGCTTCGCCTCCCAGATCCAAGAGATTCTCATGCCTCAGCCTCCCAAGTAGCTGGGATTACAGGCACGCACCACCATGGTTAGCACATTTTTGTATTTTTAGTAGAGACAGGGTTTCACCATGTTGGCCAGGCTGGTCTCAAACTCCTGATCTCAGGTGATCCACCTGCCTCAGCCTCCCAAAGTGTTGAGATTACAGGCGTGAGCCACTGCACCCGGCTCAGAAATCTTTATAAGGCTTTTTTATTTCTTTGCTATTCCAAATTAAATGAAATCATCAAAATGGTGAGAAGACACAACCTGTTAAAATGTTTTATTTCTTGTGTCTCAGGGGAAAACATTTTCAAAAGCATTTGATTCAACCTTCTGATAGTATCTCATTATCTCTCTTTTTCCCCACAACCCTGAAATAAAAAACAGAGCTTTGCCATTTTCCCCTCTCTCAGCATCATGGAAAGTAGTAAAGTTCTGATTTTCAGTGTCCTAAACTGAATCATTTAACCCAAGTCCTTAATCCCAAGATATTAATAGACCTGTTATTATATTGTCACCAGCCAAGGACTTACAAAAAGTTGATGAGGATTTACTAAATATGAATATGTCCTTTCTGTCAGGCATGGTGCATGTTAAGTGAATAACGTGGGACTTCCATGCTGTGTAACATGTCACATAGTAGGTTTCCTTTTTGTTCTTTTTTTTTTTTTAGAACAGAAAGAAAACTGTTTCATTATACAATCAAACTTGAATGTGACATGCATCATAGTCAATCTGCTTAAGAGACTGCAGAGACAGAAAGATGGTCACCAAAATTAGTCCACAAGTAGAAGAATTTACAGCACCATGTCATATATAGTTCATCCTAAATTCACCTGGAGATTGAAGAGGCTATCTGTGTATGCTAATTGTTTATATTCAATGACAAATAAACTTTTCACATCTTCATAAAAGGAGGTAGTTTAGCAGCTTGAAACCAGGTACTTGCTGAAGGTAGGCTTTCATTCTGCTACAAAAATGGTTGAAAAGAGTTCTATCCTTAGGCCGGGCGCGGTGGCTCAAGCCTGTAATCCCAGCACCTTGGGAGGCCGAGACGGGCGGATCACGAGGTCAGGAGATGGAGACCATCCTGGCTAACACAGTGAAACCCCGTCTCTACTAAAAAATACAAAAAACTAGCCGGGCGAGGTGGCGGGCGCCTGTAGTCCCAGCTACTCGGGAGGCTGAGGCAGGAGAATGGTGTGAACCCGGGAGGCGGAGCTTGCAGTGAGCAGAGATCCGGCCACTGCACTCCAGCCTGGGCGACAGAGCAAGACTCCGTCTCAAAAAAAAAAAAAAAAAAAAAAAAAGAGTTCTATCCTTTTGGCTATTTACATTTTAGAGCAGTGGCTCTGCGCTGTATGGGATTGGCAGGTTTTTTTTGTTTGTTTTTTTGTTTTTTTCTTAAACAATAGAAATATATTGCTACATGGTTCAGGAGGATAGAAGTCCCAAATCAATTTGTCACAGAGATTGGTTTCTCCTGAGGGATATGAAGGAAAGCTCTGTTCTAGACTCCTCTCTTTGGCTTGTAGATAGCCATTTTGTGCTTCTCTTTTCACATCATATTCCTGGACACTTTGCCTATCTAAATCCAAATTTTCCCTTTCATAAGGGCACTAATCATATTGGATTAGAAAACCATGCTGCTCTAGGATGACCTTTTCTTAACTAATTACATCTTCAATTACTCTATTTCAAATACGATTACATTCTGAGGTACTGGGAGTTAGGACTTGAACATATGAATTTTTGAGAAACACCATTCGATCTCTAACATCTGGTCTTTCTCTCTTTTGAGAAGTTTCATTGTGTTCTATGTATAATGTATTTTTTGTCTCCACTTGCTTTTAAGATTTTCTTTTAGTATTTGTTATTTTTGCAGTTTATTACAATATTTACAGGTGTGGATTTATTCTTATTTATCCTGCTTGAGACCCAGATAATTGTTGCTTTTAATATAAAAGTGTTCGTGTCTTTTGTCACTTCTGAGAAATTCCCTTCATATATTGGCTCTACCACACTGGTAAACAAATATTGAGTAATTTCATTACTTAGCTAACAAGTTAACAATGTTGTTACTTAATTAACAAATTATTAGTTCATGTTTGTATTTAGTGATGTCACTCTTTTCAAGTGTCCGGTCTCTGTTCCGCATTTTAAAAATCTTTTTCTGTCTACGTGCTGGCATTCTGGGTAATTCCTAAAATCCATATTCTAGTTCAGAGATTCTTCTTTTATCTGCACCTAGTCTGCCTCTAACTAGTCTTTTAAAAAAATCACATTGTTTTCCCTGTGGTTGTATTTACCTATTTTTCAAACGTGTTTATTCTTGACTAGGCACAGTGGCTCATGTCTGCAGACCCAGCACTTTGGGAGGCAGAGGTGGGAGGATCACCTGAGGTCAGAAGTTCAAGACCAGCCTGGTCAACATGGTGAAACCATGTCTTTATTTAAAATAAACACAAAACTTAGCTGGGCATGGTGGTGTATGCCTGTAATCCCAGCTATTTGGGTGGCTGAGGCTGGAGAATCGCTTGACCCCAGGAGGCGGAAGTTGTAGTGAGCAGGACCTGCCACTGCACTCCAGCCTAGGCAACAGAGCAAGACTCTGTTAAAAAAAAGAAAAAAAAAGAAAAAAAAAAGCTGTTCTTCAAAATTACTTACTGTATGTTTTAGCTCATTTTGTGCTGATAGAATCAATTTAAACATATTTTCTCTACAATCCTTAACCATAATTCTTTAATTCTAACTTTATTTTAGATTTAGAGGGTACATATGCAAGTGTATTACATGGGCACATTATATAATGGTAAGGTTTGGGCTTCTAGTGAACTCATCAACTAAATAGTGAATTTGTACCTAGTAGGTAATTTTTAACCCTCATCTCCCTCCCACCACTCCCTTTTGGGGTCTCCAGCATTTATTATTTTTGGACTTTTTTTCCATGCTTACTCACTGTTTAGATCCCATTTATAAGTAAGAACATGCCGTATTTGATTTTCTGTTCCTGAGTTACTTCACTCAGGATAATGAACCCCAGCTCCATCCATGTTGCTGCAAATGACGTAATTTCATTCTTCATTATGGCTGCATAGTATTCTGTGGTGTATATATACCGCATTTTCTTTATCCAGTCAAATGTTGACTATCAAACACTTAATTTGATTTCATGACTTTGCTATTGTGAATAATGCTGCAATAAACACACAAGTGCAGATGTCTTCCTGAAGAAGAAATTTCTTTTCTTTAGGTAGATACTCAGGAGTGGAATTTCTGCATCAAATCATAGTTCTATTTTTAGTGCTTTAATAAATATCCATACTGATTTCCATGAATGTTTGAATTATTTTCCTAATTCTGTCAAAATAACATTGGTAACTTGATAGGAATTGCATTAAATCTTTAGATTGCTTTGGGAAGTATAGTCATTTTAACTATATTGCTTCTTCCTAACCATGAACATAGAATGTTTTACCATTGGTTTGTGTCATCTAAGAAGATTTCTTTCATCAGTGCTTTGTAGTTCTTCTTGTAAAGATCTTTCACCTCCCTGGATAAATATATTCCTGGGTATTTTATTTTTTGTTTATTATAAATTATATTGAGTTCTTGATGTGGTTCTCAGCTTGAGCACTGTTGATGTGTAAAATGCAACTGATTTTGTGTGTTAATTTTGTATCCTGAAACTTTACTGAAATTGTTTGTCAGGTTCAAGAGTCTTTTGAAGAAATCTTTAGGATTCTTTTGCATATAAGATAATGTCATCAGTGAACAGAGATAATTTTGAACTCTTCCAATTTGGATGACTTTATTTCTTTCTCTTGACTAATTGCTCCGGTTAGGACTTCCAGTACTGTGTTGAATAGCAGTGGTGAGAGTGAAAACCCTTGTCTTGAATTCTTAGGAAAAATGCTTTCAATGTTTCCCCATTCCATATGATGATGGCTGTGTGTTTGTGGTATACAACTCTAAAAATTGAGGTATGTTCCTTCAATACCTGGTTTCCTGAAGGTTTATATCATGAAGGGATGTTGGATTTTATTAAATTATTTTTCTGCATCTATTGAAATGCTCATTTAGGTTTTATTTATACTTTTTGATTATGTGGTGAAGCATATTTATTGATTTGCATATTTTGAAATATTATTACATTCCTGAAATAAAATCTAATCTATTATGATGAGTTATCTTTTTTGATGGGCTGCTGGATTCTGTTTGCTAGTGTTTTGCTGAGGTTTTTGTATTTATGTTCCTCAGGTATACTGGCCTGTAGCTTTCCTTGTCTGTTGTGTCCTCGCCAGATTTTGATATCAGGATGATACTGGTTTCATGGAATAAGTTAGGGAGGAATCCCTCTTCCTTGATTTTTGGAATAGCGTCAGTTTTACTGGTGCTAGCACTTCTTTGTACTTCTGATAGAATTGACTGTGGATGCATCTGATCCTGGGCTTTTATTGGATGGCAGATTTTTAAAAATATTGATTCTATTTCTTAACTCCTTATTGGTGTCTTTAGGACTTCAATTTCTTTTTTGTTCAATCTTGGGAGATTGTGTTTTCAAGAATTTATGCATTTTCCCTAAGTTTTCTAGGTTGTGTGCGTAGAGGAATTGATAGTAATCTCTGATGATTCTTTCCGTGGTATCAGTTGTTATGTCACCTTTATCATCTCTGATTGTGCTTATTTGAATCTTGTCTCTCTCTCTCTGTTTTGTTAATCTAGTTAGTGGTCTTTCAACCTTGTTTATCCTTTCAAAGAACAAACTTTTGTTTTGTTGACCTTTTATGATTTTGTTATCAATGTCATTTAGTTCTCCTCTGTTCTTTGTTATTTATTTTATTATGCTAGGTTTGGATTTGGCTTGTTCTCGTTTTCTAGCTTTCTAGTTTCTTTTTCTTTAATCTTGAGGTCTGATATTGCGTTGTTGATTTGTGAACTTTCTATCTTTTTGATGTAGGTATTTAGCACTATAAACTTTCCTCTCAGTGCTATTTTTGGTATGGTGTGTTTCTATTTTTGTTTATTTCAAAAAATGTTCTTGCATTTTGCCTTAATTTTGTTGTTTACCCGAAGTCGTTCAGGAGGAGGTTGTTTAATTTCCATGTACTTGTGTGATTTTGAGAATTCCTCTTGATATCGATTTCTAATATTGTTCCGTTGTGGTCCGAGATGATACTTGATATGATTATTATTGTTTTTTGAATTTATTGAGACTTGTTTTATGGCCAACCATGTGTTCAATTTTACAGAATGTTCCATGTGCAGATAAGAAAAATGTATATTCTGCAGTTGTTGGGTGGAATTTTCTGTAGATATCCGTTAAGTCCATTTGTTCAAGAGACCAGCTTACTTCTAGAGTTTTTGTTGTTGTTGTTGTCATTGTTAGTTTCCTGCAATGATTTGTCTAATGCTGTCAGTAGGGTGTCAAAGTTCACCATTATTATTTTATGGTTGTCTGTCTCTTTTTTTAAATGTAGTAGCATTTGTTTTAGAAATCTGAATGCTCCACTGTTGAGTGCGTATGTATTTAGGATAACTAATCTTCTTGTTGGATTGAACCCTTTATCATTATATAATGCTCTTCTTTGTCTTCTTCTTCTCCTTTTTGGAGGGGATTTTTTGTTTTGGGTTTAAAGTCTATTGCATCTGACACAAGAATATTAACCCTGCTCTTTTATATTTTTCATTTGTGAGAAATATTATTTTCTATCCTTTTATTTTGAGCCTGTGGGTGTCATTACACATCAGGTGGGTGTCCTGAAGGGTGAAGATGGTTTTGTCTTGTTTTTATTCCAATTTGTCAATCTATATTATTTCAGTGAAGTATTTAGGCCATTTGCATTCAAGGTTAATAATGATATATGAGGTTTTGTTCCATCTTAGTGTTTTTTAGCTACTTGCCTTGTAGTTTCAATTATGTAGTTGTTTTATAGGATCTATGAACTTTATATTTGCATATGCTCTTTGGGCAGCAATTGCTACTGTTCTTTCACTTTTGTGGTTACAACTCCTTTGAGCATTTCTTGTAGGACCAGTTTATTGGTGACTAATTCCCTATGCACTTGCATGTCTCAGAGAAACTTTATTTTTCCTTTGTTTATGAAGCTTTGTTTGGCAGGATATAATACTCTTGGCTGGCAATTTTTTTCTTTAAGCAGGCTAAAGATAAACCCCTCTGTCTCTTCTAGCTTGTAAGGTTTCTGCTGAGAAGTCTGCTCTTAGTCTGATGGGATTCTCCTTGTAGGTGATTTGACCCTTTTCTCTAGTTGCCTTTAAAATTTTTCTTTAGCATTATCTTGAATAGTCTGATGACTATATGCTTCGGTGATGTTCATCTTGTGTAGTATCTCACAGGCTTCCTCTGAATTTCTTGTATCTGTATGTCTGTCTCTCTAGCAAGATTAGAGAAAATTTCCAGAATTATTCACTCAAATGTTTTCCAAATTGCTTACTTTTTCTTTTTCTCTCTCAGGAATGCCTATAATTTGCATGTTTGATCACTTTACATAATTTCACATTTCTTGAAGGTGTTTTCATTTTTTAAGTTACTTTTCTTTATTTTGTCTGATTGAGTTAATTTAAATGACTGATATTCAGATTCTAAATGTTTTTCTTCTGCTTCATCTAGCCTATTGTTGAAACTTTCAACTGTGTTTTGAAATTCCTTTAGTTAATTTTGTAATTCTGAAAGTTGTATTTGTTTTTTAAATATAGTTATCTTCTATTTTGCATTCAAATCATGTTTCTGTTTCTTCGTGTTCATGTTCAACTTTCTCTTGGATTGAGCTTCCTTGCAATTCATACTTTTAATTCTTTATTTGTCATTTGGAAATTTTAATTTTGGTTAGGATCCATTGCTTGAGACCTACTGCAATCCTTTGGAGGTGTTAAAACACTGTTGTTTTGAAACTATTATCAGAGCAAAAGACAATCTATAGAGTGGGAGAAAAAATTTGCCATCTATTAGTCTGACCTTCGTCAGATATCCAGAATCTACAAGAAACTAAAGCAAATTTACAAGAAAAAAAACCAAACAACCCTATTAAAAAGTGGGCGAAGAACATGAACAGACACTTCTCAAAAGAAGACATACACGTAGCCAACAAACATATGAAAAAAAGGCCAACATCACTGATCATTAGAGAAATGCAAATCATAACCACAATGAGATACCATCTCATGTTAGTCAGAATGGTGATTATTAAAAAGTCAAGAAACAACAGAGGCTGGAGAGGTTGTGGAGAAATAGGAATGCTTTTACACTGTTAGTGGGAATGTAAATTAGTTCAACCATTGTGGAACACTGTGGCGATTCCTCAAAGATTTAGAACCGGAAATACCATTTGACCCAACAATCCCATTACTGGATATATAACCAAAGGAATATAAATCATTCTATTATAAAGATATTTGCATGTGTATGTTCATTTCACCACTATTCACAATAGCAAACACATGGAATCAATCCAAATGCCCATCAATAATAGACTAGATAAAGAAAATATTGTACATATACACTATGCAATACTATGTGTCCATAAAAAGGAATAAGATCACGTCTCATGGATGGACATGGATGAAGCTGGCAGCCACTATTCTCAGCAAACTAATGCTAGAACAGAAAACCAAACACCACATGTTCTCACTTGTAAGTGGGAGCTGAACAATGAAAACACATGGACGCAGGGAGGGGAACAACACACACTGGGGCCTGTCCAGGGAGAGTGTGTGGTAGGGAGAACATCAGGAAAAATAGCTAGTGCATGCTGGCATAATACCTAGGTGATGGGTTGATAGGTGCAGCAAACCACCATGGCACATGTTTACCAGTGTAACAAACCTTCACATCCTACACATATACCCTGGAACTTAAACAAAAACAAACCTCAAAACACTGTATTTTTGTACTGCCAGAGTTCTTGTACTCATTCCTTATCATCTGAAGGAGCTGTTGCTTCTTATTTTTGAATATTCTATTGTTTAGATGAGATTTTTACATTTTGTATTATCTTTCCCTTGAAGTTATGACTGTGGTGTATGTTGTGCATGATCATTTGGTTTCTTTTCTGAGTGCTTTCAGCGGGCTCTGTATGGGTTTCTTGGTTGTGTATAGCTTTTAGGCAGTGGCTTTCTCAAATGCTGCTTGTTATAGCAATGTATTGGAAAAATGAGCCAACACACTTAGCCCTCAGAGACTGAGAGTGTGGAGGTTTCCGGAGTGTATCTTGCACACTATCACTGTTTGGTTTTTTTTTTAAATTTGGTGGTACAGTTTAGGATTCATACCAGTGGGTGGCACTTGAGACACCAGCTCTACTTGGTGTAGCCCAATAATGAGTGGAGGCACCTGACCTGATGGGAAGTGGTGGGGAAGATGCGTTAGGGTGTGCTTAGGTCTCAGGGGTAAGGGCAGGGTGGGAGGGTTGCACCAGCTCCTCATCCTGAGCAGTCAGGAATGTGATCCACTCTCCTACCATGTCCCTGTCATAGGGTTCACATCTTTCACCTCATATACACATTGTCCTTTGGCTTCTGCCACTTTGTGACTGGGAACAGAAGACCCTCTCTAGCAGCTATGACCAAACTGGGATGGGGTTTCCCAGCCCAGCACGGACAGGTCTACTTCTTGTTTGCCCTCCATTGTCAGGACACTGTTGTTTGATGCAGGGAGTGGGAGATGGGCTTTGTCCTTTGTGTATGTCCTAGCAGAACAGGCTCACTTTCAAAGGGGGTGTAGCCATTGCAAAAAAGAAATGTTGGGAAGGCTCTCTCCAGGTGAACTCTTCAACCTGGAGGGTCTCTGCACCATTCACAAAAACTGACAATGGGAGTGGGGATTACTCCCCTCTTCACTTCTGTTTCTATCCAATGGTGCAACAACCTTCGGCAATTGGTGCTATGCCCGTGTTTCCTTTGTTACAAGAGGGGCTTTGGTGAGCTGTACTCTTTCATCGCCAAGGGGTTAGATCTACACCATGGGTTAGATCTCTGGGGATCCCACAGCTCCCCTGGAACCCACTGGTTCCCTGTTGGATTTTCAAAGTCTGAGTGGGTTGTGGGGTATGTTTGCAGGGTATCTAGTGATGTACTGACGCAAGGGCTGAGGTTCCCCAGGTAGGGCAGTGGCCCCTACCAGGTGCACAACCACTGTGGTACATGCTGTCTCAGCTTGGACCTGTGGGGAGTGTTGTTGCACCTACATGGGCTGGCCAGCTAGTGCTCTGTCCCTGGAAAGTTCACAAATCACCACTGACAGCATTTCTTGAGGTCACAAGGGCAAAGGGGCCCTCTGACAGTTTGGTGGTCAGCAGATTGTCACAGGGGTAAGGGGTGCGGAGAATCATTCCCACCTACCCTTTCCTCAGGGCTCCAAGTTCCTTGGGGGTCAACCTCTTCTATACTCTTGCTGGTTCACATTTATGTGCCCCAATTTTTTTTTGTGGGCTCTCCAACTTGTCCTGGCTCTCTTCACTCAGCTTTTCTTTCACATCATGACCATTCACCTATAACTTTGATCTTCTGTCTGAGACTTGGCATCTGACATTTCTAGTTAGCCATACGCTTTCCATCTTGAGTGCAAGTTCTTGATAATTTTTTCTTTTTCCTATTTCATGCCAAATCTCACGTAAATAGTTCTGGAGGCTGGGAAGTTCAGGATCATCAGGGTGACAGCAGTGTTATTGTCTGGCGAGGTCTTGCTCTCTGCTTCACAGATGGCACCTTCTTGCTGTGTCCTCACATGGGGCAAGGAGTTTGTTTTCCAATGTATATGACTCTCATTGCTGTTATAGGAACAATTTACTAGTTACTTTTCTTTTTCCTAGGAATATTACCACTTCACTTTAATACCTCTGACTTTAATTTTCTGGGGATGGAGCATGACACAATTGAAGTTAAAATCCTAACATCTTGATTTTATTTATGGTGATAACTCTAAGTCTAGTGTGATTATTTATAAGTGGTGTCTCAGTGAAATCAGAATGATTTGATCCAAGTGTTTCCTACAAGAATGCTAGTATTTGTAGGCTCATGTTGTGGGGACATGCTGGGGACATGCTTTTCCCCAGTGGAATAATCTCTTTTGAGAAGTTAGATGAGCTATCATCATGCTGTGCCTCCATTTCTAATTCTATGAAATGGAGAGAAGCATATTTGATCAGCTCACCTCATGGATGTTTGTAATGGTATAATTGTATGTGCAAGAATATTAATACTTAAGCATAATAATTTGTTGTCATACTGATACTAATAATAGAATAACTCTTATTTCTCAATATTTATTGATTCCCTTATATGATAAAAATGAATAAGCCAGTCCATCTCCTGACATGAAAATACATGCCCATTTTACACAACAGTCCTAGCTCTACAGGCTCCTAAGCTTCTAAAAATCCAATCCTCCTGTAACTGTTGTATCCAACCTTCTTAGGGAGACACTGTGCTAGAAATAATTCCAACTTGTACGTGTTCTTTTTGGTGGTTGACTTTGCACTCTAGTCATATTGCCAATTTCAGGTTTGCTTAGAAAAATGAATTAAAATTAAACAGGATGGATAATTCAGCCAGTGCTCACTCTACTAACCAATTTTCCCAGAACTTGATTATGCTTGAAATAAATGTATTGAAATAGTAGTCAAGAATCCAGTTGAGTCTGTATATAAAAGGCATTTATATTATAATGAAGGTTCATTTTCTTCTAGAGACCATAGCATATTAAGATGCCGGGTGACATTAAAATATTGTTATTAACCATAACTCAGACTTGAATCCACCATTGCACTATGTATGAACAACTGGAGGAGGATTAGAGGACAAATGTCAGAGCCAAGTTTAATAAGCAGGGAGTGGGACATTTGAACTTGTCACAGGAGTAGCATTAGGGTGGACAGGCGTTAATTTTTTCAAGTCATCAAACTTTTGACTTTTCCTCCCCCCTCCCACTTATAAAAAGATTCAGGAGAGTATTTTAAAGAGCTCAGCAAATTGAAGTCTATATAGACTGTTCTTTTCCTTTTAGAACCAGAGGACCATTAAATTTTTTTAAAAGAGTATTGCTCTGATTGTAATCCTCAGTGTAATACCTGATTTTTATTTTCCAATTTGAGGGTGTAATTATGTAAGAATATCATTCTTCCTTTTATAGAATAAAGAATGTTTGTTAGTCCTTAAGTGATGACTGAAGACGTAATGACAATAACTTCCATTTATCAAGCTCCTAATATGTGTCAGCATATGGTACTAGGTGCTTCGTAAATTTTATTGTGACTATTGTTAGTTTAAAATCTTCCTTCAAAATCTTCATTTTCTGGTCTGTAAAATAAACTCAATGATATTGAAATTAAAAGATTATGTGAATATTCCAAGGTCACAGTGAGCAGAAATTTTAAAAAATGGGATTGATCTCCCAAGATTTTTTTCCACAACCCTACAACTTTCACCTAACAAAACTGTCATTTCCTGATGTCCGTATTAAATACTTAGTTCGGCCGGGCGCAGTGGCTCACGCCTGTAATCCCAGCACTTTGGGAGGCCAAGGAGGGCGGATCATGAGATCAGGAGATCGAGACCATCCTGGCTAACACGGTGAAACCCCGTCTCTACTAAAAATACAAAAAAAAAAAAAAAAAAAAAAAAAATTAGCTGGGCGTGGTGGCGGGCACCTGTAGTCCCAGCTACTCAGGAGGCTGAGGCAGGAGAATGGCGTGAACCCAGGAGGCGGAGCTTGCAGTGAGCGGATATCGCGCCACTACACTCCAGCCTGGGGGACAAAGTGAGACTCTGTCTCAAAAACATAGATAAACAAATAAACAAATACTTAGTTCACTGTGGTACCCCATTCAGTTTATCACAGGAATTGTATAAATTTAGAAATTAATTTGCTCAGTGGATTTCCAACAAGCGGGGAGGGCTGTGTTTCCATTTAACTAAAAGTAACTTTGTAAATCGTACTGGATGGCCTTAACGAAGGCTGGAGGACATTCATTTTAAAATTCTCCATTTGCAAATTAAAAGTAAAAGAAGTCTATGTCTATGATGTGTGGGCCTGTTATTTAGGAGTTTCTATTAGATATTACATTAAGTAAATCAAAATTATGGCTAGGCCCATGAGGATCAAAGATATAAGGCAAGAAAGTCATTCAAAGGAAAGATACGTTGACTATCAGAATGGCATGATTTTTAATGTTGAATATCAGAATGGTATCCTTGTTTGTTTATTTTTTGAGATGGGGGTCTTTTTATGTTGCCCAGGCTGATCTGGAATTTCTGGGCTCAAGTAATCTTCCCATCTCAGCTTCTTGAGTAGCTGGGGTGACAGTCATGTACCACCATGCCGGACTTAGAATGGTATGATTTTGAGGTACCAAAAGCATATTGAAATGCCAAGAGAATGATTAGGACAGCAAATTCAAGGCACCACGATGACACATGGAATCTGAGATATTCCTAGTTTCAACTTTTTGCTGGATATGGAGTCAATCAGGGCACCAAGACAACTACATTTTTGACAACGGAAGAAGGTAATTTATGTTCTTCAGAAAGCAATGTAGATTGCTCACCCCAATGGTTTGGAAATATGAGATGACCCTGGCAAAGTCTAGTTAATTTATATTAAGGTAGATTTAGTGTTTAGTGATTATAATGAGAAGCTACAATTTATATAAATATTATTTGTCTACTCTAACAAGGATTTTTTTAAATTTCAAACCAAATATGAATAATTTTAATGTCCTCCTTAAGCATCAAGGAAGGAACTTGTTACAGCGTTACAATTTTACCTAATCTACATTAGGTTGCAAAGTTATCTAATGCAGATTTCAAAAGGTTTCTAGTCACTATACATCAGGATGAAATTGGAGACCTCTGGAGTTGCATTCCTTCATTTTATGTGTCAAGTTGCCTGTGCCACCCAGTGTCCAGATTAAACATTATTTCTGAGTGTGTCTGAAAGGGCATTTCCAGAGGAGATTAGCTTTGGAATCGGTGGACTTGGATTTCCTCCCCAATGTGGTTGGACATCATCCAATCCATTGAGGCCTGAATAGGATGAAAAGGCAAAGGAAGGAAGAGTTCACTCTTTTTTAGCACCCTGCCTGACTGCTTGAGCTAGGATATCAGTCTTCTCCTGCTCTTGTAATGGTGTTTAAAATATCAGCTAGGCCGGGCGCGCGGTGGCTCAAGCTTAATCCCAGCACTTTGGAGGAGGGCCGAGACGGGTGGATCACGAGGTCAGGAGACGAGACCATCCTGGCTAACACGGTGGCAACCCCGTTCTCTAAAAATACAAAAAAACTAGCCGGGGGCGAGGTGGCGGGTCCCAGCTACTGGGGACTACTGAGGCAGGAGAATGGCGTGAACCCGGGAGGCGGAGCTTGCAGTGAGCTGAGATCCGGCCACTGCACTCCAGCCCGGGCGACAGAGCAAGACTCCGTCTCAATAAATAAATAAATAAATAAATAAATAAATAAATAAATAAAGTACCAAACTCCAGGCCTTTGGAGATATAGCTTAATAGATAGATAGCGTTTGTTGGTTCATACTCTGCTCTCATTCCATTGTTTTATAGATGAAGAAATTAAGGAGTAAGAGGATTAAAAGACTTGCCCACAGCATTACACAGGCTGCTTCTTATACATAATAGTTGTTAAATGGAAAGTATGGAAAGACAGTACACAGGGTTTGCATTAATACAGTCACAAAACATGAAAGAAATTCCAAATAGTGATGGCTTCCATAAGGAATAGAAGTATAATAATCATTTATAAAGCAAGCAAAGAAATCATTGGGAAACAACCAGTACTTCCTCATCTAAATTTCCTACAAGTATGAAAACAAACATAAAGACACCTGCTCTGTGGACACTGTTTGCAGATTGCTTTCTTAAAATGAAATGCAACAAACTCATCAGATATTTACAAAACAAATCAAGTTTAAAAATTCTGCAAAATATACCACTTTATCAAAATACACTAATAAGCTCTATTCCTTTTGACACAATATAATCTGTGCCAAAATATAATGAATTCATTGAAATTCGTCACAAAATGGGTTAGTTGGTGCGACAGAGACAGTAGTTTCTTTGTGACAAGGAGGATGACTTTGTTAAAAGTTGATTCAGCCCTGCTCATCTTTGCTATTTATGATGGATATATGTTTTTAAAAGTAGTGGATTTGTCTCTGATCCACCAGGGTGCTCTTCAGAGACCACTGAAAAATTGGAGTGTCTACTAAATAGTTGACAGCTTCCTGGAGGCTGACATCACTGAAATTGGGGAATAAACCTTATGGAAGGAACCTAAGAGATAGAGAAGGGAGATTAGGCTATATCCTTCTCTCTCTTTCTATTTATGTGGAAAGAAATACGTCTCCCTCAGAAATAGAATAACAATCTGAAGAAACAGACTAGATACTTCTGCCATTGAAATTTTCCTGAATAGCTCTGATCAAAAAATAGATTAATAGACTGTATTGCAAAGAAGAAGAGATGAGTCATTAAACTTCTGTTTGGACTCAGGAAAACATCTCAGACAGAGTCCATCTGGCAATGCCAAAGGGACTGACTCCACTAGGACTGAAAGATCAGGTTTGCACAGTTAAACCCCAATCCATCCATATTTTATTTCCATCTGTACATAGAGCAGTTCTGCTTGCCTGGTTTCCATTCATATTGGTTGCCTCATTTAATCAAGACATTTATGTCAAGTAAATTTTATGTTCACCCTTTGATAGACAAAAATATTAGGCTTAAAGAAGAGTTTATTCCTGGTCACAGAGGTTTTCTCATTTTTAATCTGGTTTCTGCATTATATGCTGAATTTTGGAGACAGAAAGACAATGGTTTGACTCCAGATTTAGCCACTTGCTAATTGAGTGATCATGGGCAAGCCACTGTACTTCTTTGAGCCTCAGTTTCTTTTCTGAGGAATAAAAACAATCATATAAGCAAATTGCTGTATGGATTGTGTCAAATAAGGTATGACAAAAGCTTTATACAACGCAGGGAAGGCTCGATAAATTTAACTTTCCTTTTTATTCCAGCTACACACTAGCTAGAGATGTTTGCTTCTTATCTTCAAGGTACTGGAAAACACAGCACCACACCCACAAAGTTTGTGAAAACTCAAGAATTATTTACCAGTGAGGCACTTTGAAATTTTAATCCTAGATTTCCCAGTGGTAAATAACGTTATGCTCAAATTCAAAATAAATGTACTAGCGCACTTGGCATCTATTTTCTCTGAGGAAAAAGCTGTGAAATGTTAACAGTCAACATCTCTTCAAATGTTGGAACATCTACCAACCATAGACATAGCTGTGTCTATCTGGAAGAATTAACTCTCGAAAGAGAATTTGCTTTGCAAATACTCAACAGAAAATGTGCAGATAAAAAAAAAAAGTGTAGTACACACAACTTTATACTGGTTAATTCAAAATGTCATAAGAGTAAATTTAAAGAAACAGGTAAATTAATTCATTTTCAGCCCAAAGCCAACTTTCAATCTTGTTTTCCCCGGATATTTATCTCTGAAAAAGCCTCTGAGATTTCCAGCAGGAGAAAGTCTATTAATTTTCCGTATACTTGTTGATGCAAAAGCTATCAGGATTATGGGTTGAATATTTCTAGTATAGGGAAAGTAAGGGATGCAATTAATCTCTGTGAACTAAAATATACCCCTTTTCATTAATCTTTTATTGTAAATGAGCAAAGTAATTGAACCGGTACCACACCGTCAGAATGAATGCAATGCCGGCGGGATATGCTTGAGAGAGCACATACTGATTGAGTATTAAATATCTAACGGCAATAATTTATGGTTCATTACCTCTTTTGGAGTCTCTTAGTTGCATACGGCTTGAATTCTAAGTAGTTAGACTTTTAGTTGAAAACGGCTTTCACATGCTGAAGGCAGCAAGTGCATGTAACCCACAATCCCCTTTAATATGGGCTATTGTGTACCTACTTAAATCAAACTACAAGAAGAATATCTGATGCAGAGCTGATTGTTTTAAAGACGGAAACATGTCATCTCTTCACTCCAAAACGCTGTCTTACAAACTCTGCCATGATGCATTTATGAAAATGTCCAGTGACACGGACACAGAATTGAGAAAAGGGATACCATCTAAGTGCAGATCCTGCGACTTGCTACATATTATGTAAATCCCCTTCCAGCTAGCTGGTGGTTCAGACATCTCAGCTTCTGGTTTCAACTGACACTCGCTTCCTTAATTGTATTCTGCCATCCCCCGTGGTACAATTTCATTGCACATGGAAATGGAAGCTTTAATTCTGTTGGTAACAAAATATAATCAACCTGAAGCAATGTTTATAGAAATACATGTTTTGGATTTGAAGACTAGGTGTATTCAGACCTCTTGCAGTTTAAAAACAAACACTGTTAAAAGAAAGCAAAATGATCCCTATATCTCTGGTAAAGAGGTACTGTAGCTATTTATTCAATTGTTGAACTTTAAACACATTTCTTTATTTCAGTTTTACTCTAGTGTTCTAAAGAGCAGTTAATATTTAAGGTGAATTATATTTTCTTTTCAGAGCAAATGAGTATCTTCTTTGATTTGTGGTATCTGCTCAGCATAAAATAAACATTTTGAAATACAATTTTGAACACAAAATTCAGACATTTTGAATATAATTTGTACTTAAGTATATGATCATATATGAAAAATGTCTACAAGCTTTTTGACACCTCTTTACCCTATTCATATTAACAGAGACTTTTGAAATAAGTAAGTACCTTCTTTTATTCTAGAACTTCGCGCTCTCTCTCTCTCTCTTTCCCTGTCTCTCTCTCGCTCTCTCTCTTTTCCTCTCCCTTTTCATTTCCCTTTCTCCTGCTTCTGCTATGGTTTCTAGTGATAGTAAATGTAATTTTTATTGCATTATAAAAAAAAAACAACAACAATCCTGTAACTTCTTTTTAAATTGTCTTATGCAAAAAAATGACAAGGAAGAAAAATGCAGTAATAGAAACAATACTGAAGCCTCTTTCATGTAAAAAAAAAAAAAAAAAA
>NW_016821003.1:2778788-2835886 GCF_001698545.2 Rhinopithecus bieti
AAAAAAAAAAAAAAAAAAAAAAAAAAGCCTGTATTTGCTATTAGACATTTTTCTCTACTGTTTCTGAACTTCCTGTATCTACAGTTTTATTTTAGTGTTTAATTTTTAAGAATTCTGGTTCCGTAAGGCACTGTAATTTAAAGAAGAATATTTTAAAAGGAACAATAACTCTCATAAATAATAAAGGTGAAATCCAGCAAAATCAAGAAGCTTTTAAAAAATCTTAGAAAATGTCCAAGAATTCCAGATGAAACTATTTTATCAGGCAATCGAACTTAGCAAATAATGCCCAATTTTTCTTATCCAATGATAGGACGAATTTGTTTTGTGCTAAACGCCAGTTTAATGTTTTGACACAGGAAAGTTATATAAAGTTAATTGATAGGAAATAAATCATATTCTCATTGGGTACACATTAGCAGCCTTAGAAAGAGTTGAAAGTATTTATATGACTGAACAATACCTACCATATCAGGAAGAAAATGATGTTGTATAATTTATGACTTTGAGGACAGCCTGTAAGACAGGAAGAAAATGTGAAAGTAAATGACCTTAAGGATGTAACAAGACCAATGGAACCAGGATGATGAGAGAGGAAAAGGCAGATGAGTAAGTGCCCACCTCAAATCTCCTAAGATTATTCACACATGAGGAAAACCAATAATCAAAAACAATGAAGATGTGAAGAAAATGCGGAAAGGTGAGTGTTACCTTACAGGGAGTTACATCCCAGGGCATTACGAGTTTAAGAAAAATTATTAATAACAAATAAAAACATGTAGGAATTAATCAGGAGGATATTTATAATAATTGAAATGGTGGCAAGCAGTACATTTAATACATAAATGTGACCGCCTAGCCAGGAAAGCCTCTTTCAAGAAAAATGAACATGAGCATCCAGATACACAAAGGATTTAGTGAGTTAAATAAATTATGGTATAGTCTTTTAATATAAAACTATGCACCTGTGGGCTGGGAGCGGTGGCCCACACCTGTAATCCCAGCACTTTGGATGGCTGAGGCGTGTGGATCACAAGGTCAAGAAATCGAGACAATCCTGGCCAACACGGTGAAATCCTGTATCTACTAAAAATACAAAAATTAGCCGGGCGTGGTGGCGGGCACCTGTAGTCCCAGCTACTCGGGAGGTTGAGGCAGGAGAATCACTTGAACCCGGGAGGTGGAGGTTGCAGTGAGCTGAGATTGTGCCACTGCACTCTAGCCTGGTGACAGAGCGAGACTCCGTCTCAAAAACAAAACAAAACAAAACAAACAAACACACACAAAACACCTGTGCACCTGTGGAAAAGAATGATAAGAATGATAATATTATTTATGTAGTAAAATGGAAAAATATTTGAAACCCAATACTAAATAAAGAATAAAAAACAAAGTGCTAAACAGCATGTATAGTGTGCTGTTTCATTAAAAGAAAACTACGCGTGTGTGTGTATGCATGTGTGTGTGCGCACCTATGAGTGTATGTGTGCATGTGTATGTGTACATGAAACACTGATAAGTAGAATAATGGCCATCAAGGATGTCCATGCCGGCCGGGCGCGGTGGCTCAAGCCTGTAATCCCAGCAAAAAAAAAAGATGTCCATGCCTTGATCCTCCTTAAAGCCTGTGAGCAACTTACATAGTAAAAGGAGTTTTTCAGATGCAATTAAGGTTAAGGAACTTGAAATGCAGAGATTATCCTGGATCACTCAGATATGCCCAATATATAATCATATAAATACCCAAAAGGGAGGACCTTTCCTAACCATACTCAGAGGATCAGAGAGACGGCATCAGGAGAAAAACTCTACCCACCATTGCTGTCTTTGAAGACTGGAGGAGCACAAAAGCCTAAAAATGTGGGTGACCTCTAACACCAGGACAAGGCAATGCAATAGATTCTGTCCTAGAGCTTCTGGAAAGAAATACAATCCTGTGGACACCTTTATTTTAGCCCAGTGAGGCCTGTGTCAGACTTCTGACGTACAGAACTGTAAGATAAATATATGCTGTTTTAACTTCATGGTTGTTACAGCAGCAATAGGAAATGAATCAACTGTATAAATATATGCATGCAGGTATTTGCTTTTGCTTGCACAAGCTGCCTCTACAAATATATAAAATATTTTGGAAATATTGATTTCTTTCTTTTAATTTTTAAAGTTGATACATACCAGATGTATATATTTGGGGGGTAAATATGATAAATCAATATATTCATATAAAATGTAAAGATGAAATCACTGTAATTGGAGTATCCCGCCCCTTAGGTATTTGTCTTTGTTGTATTCTAGAAATATTCACGTTATTCTCTTCTAGCTATTTTGAAATATATACTAGGTTACTGTAAACCATAGTCACCCTACTTACCTATCAAATACTAGGTCTTATTTCTTCTCTCAAGCTATATATTTGTAGCAGTTAATCAATCTCTCTTCTCCCCTTTACCCTTTCCAGCCTCTGTGACCACAAATATACTATCTTCATGAGATACACTTTTCTTTAGCTCCTGCATATGAGTAAGAATATGAAATATTTGTCTTACTGTGCTTGGCTTATTTGACTTAACATAATGACCTTCAGTTTCATCCATGTTGTTGCAAATGACAGGGTTTTATTCTTTTTAATAACTGAATAATATTCCACTGTGTGTATATACCACATTTAGAAAATTCATTCATCCTTTGATGGACACTTACGTTGGTTCCATATTTTTGCTACTGTGAATAATGCTACAACCAACATGAGGGTATAGATATCTATTTGATAGATTGATATTCTTTCTTTCAAATATATTCCCCTTTCTCAATGATATGTTAGTTCTATTTTTCATTTATCGAAGAGCCTTCATTGCTGTTCTCCATAGCAGCTGTAATAATTTACATTTCCACCAATAGTGTATAAGGATTTCCCTTTTTCCACAACCTTGACAGCACCCATTATTCCATCTTCAGATAAAAGCCATTTAATGAGATGATGTGATATTATATTATGGCTTTGATTATTATTTATGTGATGATTAGGGATGCTGAGCACTTTTTCATATACCTATTGGGCAGTCTGATAAATATCTCCCTTAAGATCTATCAGTGTTTGCTCCATATACTTGAGAGCTCTAGTGTTGGGTGCATAAGAGTTTTTGTTTTGTTTTGTTGGAGACAGGGTCTCACTGTGTCTCCTGAAGTGCAGTGGCATGATGATGGCTCACTGCAACTTCAACCTCCCAGGCTCAAGCAATCCGTCTCTCTCAGCCTCCCACATAGGTGGGACTGCAGGAGTGCACCACCACATCAGGTTAATTTTTTTTTTTTTTTTTTGGTAAATACAGGGTTTTACCATGTTGCCCAGACTGGTCTCGAGCTCCTGGACTCCAGCAATCCACCCACCTTGGTCTCCCAAAGTGTGGGGATTACAGGCATGAGCCACTGCACTCAGCCTGCATAGATATTTACAATTGTTATATTTTCTTGTTGAATTGACACCTTTATTATTATACAATGGCCTTCTTTGTCTCTGGTTTTTGCAGTCTTTATTTGTAATCTATTTTATCTGACATAAGTATAGCTATTCCTGCTCTTTTTTGGTTTCTAGTTTCATGGAATAGCTTTTTCCACCACTTCTCTTTCAGTCTAGGTCTTTACAGGTGAAGTGAGTTTCTTGTAGGCAACATGTTGCTGAATTGGCTTTCTATATCCATTCAGGTACTCTATATTCAGTGTTGTTATTTATAAGTAAAGACTTACTATTGTCATTTTGTTGCCTGTTTTCTGGTTGTTTTGAGGCTCTTCTCCTTTCTTTCTCACTGTCTTCCTTTGTGGTTAAGTGATTTTCTCTGGTAATATGTTTTATTTGTTGCTTTTCATTTTTAGTGAATCTATTCTAGGTTTTTGCATGGTGGTTACCATAAGGCTTACAAAAAAAGTCTTATAGATATAACAAGTTATTTTAAAGGGATGGTGAATTATGTTAGATCACAAACACAAAATTAAAACAGCAAACAAAATGAAAAAAGAAACCCTCTAAACTTTTACTTCATCCCCTCAATATTTTGACTTTATGTTGTCTCAATTTAAATATTTTCTTGTTTCCTGTTAATTTTTCTCTTATGTTGTTTTTGATATCGTTTTGATAGATTTGTCTTTGGGCTTCATACTAGAGTTATGAGTGAACTGCACACCACAATTATGGCATTTTAGTATTCTGGATTTGTTGGAGGACTTAATTTTACCAATTGGTCTTATATTTTCAAATGATTACTTTTTGCACATTAGTGTTTATTTTTCTTTCAGATTGAATAATTCCATTGAGCATTTCTTGTAAGATGGGTCTGGTACTGGTGAATTCTTTCAGCTTTTGTCTGGGAAAGACTTTAGCTCTCCTTTGTAGTTGAAGGATAGATTTGCTGTAGACAGTATCCTTAAATGACAATTTTTTATTTCTTTCAGCACTTTGAAATTGTTGTACCACTCCCTCCTGCACTGTAGAGTTCCCAGTGAGTAGTCTGTTGCCAGACAAATTGGGGTCTTTATGTTAGTTGCTTCTTTTCTTTTGCTGCTTTTAGAATCCTCTCTTTGTCCTTGACCTTTGAGAATTTGATTATTATATGCCTTCGGGTAGTCTTCTTTGGGGCAAATCTGTTTGGTGTTCTCTGATTTTCCCATATCTAGATATGTTATCTCCTTCTCATGTTTTGGAAAATGTTCTGTTATTTCTCTTAGTAGGCTTCCTACCCCTTGCTGTTACTCAACTCCTTTAAACAACAATAAATCTTCAATTTGGTCTTTTGAGGTAATTTTCTATATTTTGTGGGTGATCTTTATTCCTTTTCATTTTTTTTCTTTTTCTTCTCTGCCAATATATTTTCAAATAGCCTATCTTTGAGCTTGCTCATTTTTTCCTCTGCTTAATCTATTCTGCTGTTGAGAGCCTCTAATAAATTTTTCAGCTTAGCAAATGTATTTCTCAGTTCCAAGATTTCGGTTTGATTTTTCCAAAAAAAAACTAAATACCTTTGGTAAATTTTTCTAATAAGTTTCTGAATTGTTGTTTTTGTGTTATCCTGGAGATCACTGCGTTTCCTTAAGGCTGCTATTTTGAGTTCTCGGTCGCAGAAGTCACACATTGCTGTCTTGTTAGGGTTAGTCACTTGTTTCTTGCCTTTTGGATTTGGGAAGGCTGTGGTTCCCAGTTTGCTGTTCTTTTGTATGTATGTATGTCTATCTCTTTGCATTAAAGGATTATTTAGTCAAATAATCTCTATCTGGTTTTTTTAGTTTTTATTGGATATGTGTTCTTAGAGATTCTTTGTAATTTATCTGTTGATTTTCTTTCTTTCCGCACCCCTCCCCTGCCCCCTGCTGGGTTGCTGCCTCCTTTTTGGCACGAGATGCTGTCTTAAGCCCAGGTTTGCCTCAGTTCTGGTAAATGATCAGAGTGCTGCCTTTCCTGAATGGGAGATGTCCCAATAGCATGGGAAGGGTGGCTAGGGTGAGCTCTAGAATGAATCTTCTACAGTGTGGTGCTGCTGAATGTCCATTCTGATTTGGCATTACCTTTGGATGAGTTACAGAGCAGAGTTTCCAGGGCTGCAGATGGCAGTTCCTCCTCTCCCCTTTGTTACTAGCTTTCCTCAGATATATTTTTTCCTCCAGGCACTCTAGATGCTTCTCATGAGTTTGGCAGGGGCAGGTCTCCTGCTAGCAAACTTAGGATGATGGGGAAGCTGCGTATCCACCTTGATATCACTTTTTTCCAGTGTGGAAGCTGTCAGTCAGGGGAAATTTTCCACGTGCTTGCCGCTAGAAGGACTGGGGGGAGGAACATCATGAATATGGAAGTCCAATTCTTTAACCATCTGCTCAAACTATTTTCATTTCCCTGTGGCCCTGGGAACTGTTTTCTCCTCATATTTGAGATCTGAGAGATTGCTGGTAATAATCTTGGCACTGTATATTTATATTTTTGGTTTTGGGAAAGAGAGCGAGTGAAGCCAGCTTGTTTCTACACTGCCATTTTGGAACTGGAAGTCCAGAAACATTTCTATTGAATAAGTATTCAGTGTTAAGAGACAGATGTGCATAAGTGACTTGTTCAGTATGTATTTTTGTGCTGTTCAGATTTTGAGCCATTTAATGTATCTGTTTCCAAAATAAATCCAAGTAATTTAAAATATATGCAATAACATTGCCATTCCTTCCTAAATTATGAAAGGTATGGCGCATATCCAATTTGTGCAAAAAGCCCGTCATATTCTTTAATAAACTTGTATAATTTTGGTGGAAAATGTAATTAATTATTGGCCAGTCAAAAGATAGCTTTGCTGAGATATAGCTGATTTACAAATAAAGGCTTACTTTAGTATTTTGATTTCTGTTTTATTGAGGCTCATTCTTTTTCTGCAGCAACTGCTAATTATGTCAAGTAAGTTTCAAGGTGAGTTAATTCAGTGTTATTTACTTAATCATTTAACATTTATCAACATCCATCAGTGCTACAAATTAGGGATTTGGAGATGAATCTCATATAGTTTTTGGTGTCAAGAAACTCCCAAAGAGATGCATCCTCAAGGAAATAATTATAGTAAAGTTTGAACATTTTCATAAGAGGAATAATACAGGATTTCAGAAGAAGAATCCAGAAATAACATTTTGGAAGAAAAAATTATGGCTCGGAATACTTCTGCTGGTAATAATAACTTCTACTTCATGCAAATTGGTAAAAATAAAGATTCTTCTTCAAGATCCTTTATGAATACCTACTATAAAACTGTTGTAATAGAGATACAATTCTCTAATCACTACAAAAGAGAGATAGTGACTCATAGATTAGTGAAGTCCATATGTGACACCCCAGGTTTCTAGAGGCAGTAACATCTTCTCTATAGGATCCCTCTTAATTTAATATCCAACTGCCTTTGTTTCTCATTGTCAGTGTCTTCTTATATAGAATTTTTTTAAAATGGGAAAAGTACTTATAGATCAGTTTAGCAATTTCATTTGCAAAAATGCAGATTTTCTCTCTTCAGGTAGACTAGTAAGTGATGGTGTTCCACAAAAAGGCAAACAAACAAACAAACAAAAAACCTTAATGACCCAAATTGTCAGTGTGATTCAAAACATTTTCTTATGTTAAATGCCTCTTATAATTGGAATAGGTGCCAACAACAAATGAAAAAAAATTACATAGATAGCTTACATATTAGTTACGTAGAGAGCTTGAGTCAAGATAGGATTGAGGTTAATAGCAAATTAATCATAAAAATAGAGTCTGATTACTGCTGCTCAAACTTAAGCATCTTCAGTATGAAGGTAGCTTCAGGATGTTTGTTGATCCCAATGGGACATCAGGATGGAGGAAGGGGTGAGGGAGGATTCCCCAGAACAAGATGCACTCATACACAGAAACTTGGCATTTAACACTGCAATTTTCAAATTGAGAAGACCAGTTTTAATTTTGTTTTATCTCCTTTTGGATCCTACTTTCTGGAGATTTGAAAATGTATTTATAGTGCAAGTAAAATCCGAACTTCTTTCCTCCCTCTCCCTAATTTTTGGATATTTCAGGAATTGGGATCTGAATTATACAGATAAGAACCAGCCCCCTCTCCTGATTTGTGTGCAGCAAAAGTCCCAAGGGACTGAAAAGCAAGTATTTTCTTCATTTCCTTTCAGTTTCCTAATAGTCTGTTCATGTACTTGTTGGGTAGGAAAAATTGTTTTCTAATTACAAATCTCTATTATATTAATAAGTAGGGACTAAACTCTGACATCCTCTCTTGCCCAAATTCTTATCTAGGAGGCCTGGAGAGTCATGCCCTAGGAACCACAAAATCTCATCAGATGGGTTATATTTAACCCTATATAATGTAGTTTACTTTCCAACTTGACTCTGGCATAATATCACATGACAGGTATAAAAGGCAATAAAAATATTTTACCCCAAAATATGTTTCTTTGCTGTATTCTAAAATGACCCTGCAAAGCCATTGTTTTGTGGAAGAAAAGTTGTATCTGTAAAGAACTTCTACTAACATAACTAGATCTTTCCTCCTTCCAGGCCCTTGCAGTCTTGAAGAGATGAACTGAGAGTCCAGCACCTTTTACGGCCTGAAAAGGAAAACTTTGCCATCTATTATCTCTAAGGGGAGCTGCCTATGAGATTTTATTTATGTAATAAGAACCTTGCTCTCCACAATCCTTTATCTTAATCCAGATGCTAGTTTCTATTTATTCCAGATCTTTAGATAATGACTTAACTGTCTCAAACAATTGCCAATCAGAAAATTGTTGAATCCATCTATTACCTGTGTTCCCCGCTCTCCTTTTTGAGTTGTCTCATCTTTCTGGACGGAATCAATGTATACCCCATATGTATTGATTGATGTTCTAAATGTCCCCCTAAAATATATAAAACCAAGTTGCAACCCATCCATCTTAGGCACATGCTTCAGGACCTCTGGAAACTGTGCCTCAGGCCTTGGTCATTCATATTTGGCTCCGAATAAACCTCTTTACATATTTTACAGAGTTTGACTCTTTTTGTCAACATAAACTTATCTTCCTTTCAGGTTTAGGATTTCCCTTTCTCAGGCTTCATTGGACACGTATTTGTTAAGGCAACATGCTGAATAAATGACTAACCAATGTATAAGTGTTACACAGGCATTCATTGAAAAAAAAAAATTACTGAGCTTCTACTGTGTGCCAGGCAATTGTTGAACCTTGGATTTCAGGGTGATGATAGACTTTGAAAGACACTGAAGTGAGTCTGACTTGAGATCATGTCTCTACTCTAAGACTCAATTTTCTCCTTTGAAATGAGAGAAAGAAGAGTACTGACTCTCACCTATGCTTTTGAGTGTATGCATATCATTTTGTCCACTATTTAGCAAGAGGCAAATATGTGATTGTGTTTATTAAATATTTTCTTGAAATGTCAGTGCATCGTATTTTCATGCTAGTGTGTAACATGTGGGAATGGGCTTTTTATTCCATTTAATACACAGTGGCATTGTCTATTGATTTAATGAGGAAATTATACATGTTGTACTTTCCTATTTAGCAAAGGGTTTTGCATTAAAGGTATATCAAAGGAACACATTGCCATGGGGAGTTGGGTGCAGCACAGCCATATGGCAGAGAAAAGGCCACAGCAATCAAGCAGACGACCTGTGGTATCTCAGGCGAGGCAGACAGAAAGGCATTTTGGGAAGCAGCGAAAGGGGTTAGTCAATGGGCAGCAAACATGTGTCCAGTAAATGGTGGCCTTAATACCTCAAATCCATTTACATTGCCTATTATTTGACACTCATTCAAAATCCAGGGAATGTGTTTTGCAGTGACCTTAGATAAAAATGAGGGAAAGCAAATAGAGTAACTATTAACATAATTACAAAGAGACCTGTTTGATCTATGCTTCATATGCCCATATGGCCGGGTATTCAGTGGACTTCAGCAGTCACTGCTCTCCTAATAAGCCCTGTTAATTAGGTAATAGGAACATTCTCTCATTGTGACAACAGAGTTTTCTAACTTGCTCAAATTAAACCAAGCTAATCTTGTTAAACATTGAGATTCCAGATGGCCCCTAAGGTACACTCTGGTATGCAGGCAGGGGAATCAGTGCCTTTGTAATCCATGATCTACCTTTTTGAACTGGAAAAGCTGTTTTGGAAAAGATTATGTGGAAACCAAGAAATCAATATTCATTATTTCCTGTCCAACAAAATTAGATAGTTAGATATTTGTATGCATGTATGGATTTGTGTGTTTACATGTCTGAATGTAAATTTTTATGTGTAAAAGGAGCTCATCCTCTCAATCCAAAGCTTTTGAAGAGTGTGTGCTCCAAGCTGAAGAGCAATTTGATGGCTCTATATTCATTGACTTTCTTTTCTCTCCATCTTTCCAGAAGCTGATTTTTAAACAGGCAGAATATTACAGCTGGAATGGATTTTAGAATTTAGCTAACCAACACATTCAATTTGTAAATGAGAAGACTAAGGACGAGAGGGAAATACCAATATAAGATCAAAAAATAAGTTAGTGTCAGACTAGGAGTTAAACATTTTCCTCCTCCTGAAGAGCTAATCATCTATGTTTATTTTTTAAAATGACATCTTCATTGAGATATGATTTACATACCATCAAATTAACGCTTTTAGATTGTACCATTAAGTTGTATTAATTGCTCTTTCCTAGCAATATCTGATACTATACCACCTACTCATCAGCACCTTTCCTGTCTGCAGGCCATATTTAAGATCTGAGAACAAAAGCCTTTAGTGGAAACCTTGATGATAATGAGATGATCATGTTTTTTAAATGTAAGCTATCATTATGCACCAATAACAATGCTGAGTTCCAGTTCATGCATTCCACAAATTCTTTTGAGCTCTGCTATGTGCCAAGCACTGTTCTAGGCACTTTTTGTAAACCAATGAGCCAAACAAAGATCCCTGCCTTTATGAGGCAAGGGAAGACAGAAATACACAACGTGTCAATTAGATAACATTTTGAAAGGTGTTAAGTGCTGTAGGAAAGAAAAAAAAAAGTCAGAACTGAGTAAAAATGCTGGGATGTCTAGATTTGTGTGGATGGGGATGAAGAGGAAAGATTAGCATTTTGAAAAAGAAGGCCTTGCTGTGGAGGTGACATTATACATTTAAACGCTCAGAAGAATCTTTTGAGGATGCACTTAAATATGTATTATTAACCGCTTTTAAAATTAATTCTATTGAAATATCACACACACACAAGTGTATAGCTCAGTGAATTTTCACAAAGTGAATATGCCTGCTAACATTGCTGGGGGTTTTTGTTTGTTTGTTTGTTTTTTGTGATGAAAGAGAGAATAAGTCATGAGCCTAAGACCACATCACAAATAAGTGCCAGAGACTGAACTTAGCACTTTCCTATTGACTCAGGTTATCTCAAGGAAGAGAACCTAAGGCTAGACTTCAGATTTGGAAAACTGGATAGAAAGAGAGATGTAAGCGATGAAGTATAGAGTAGCTGGACTGTTGCACTGAACAGAAATATTTCAGCTTTCTAAATAACAGTGGAAGGGAATTTTGAACTAACTTTCTGGGGCATCGTGTCAATAGAAATATAGAGGGGGCTGCTATGTCTCAGAGTTACCACAGAGTGGCAGTGCTTTAGAGCTTAACTAAGTTAGCAATTGCATTCCAAAGTCCCCAGTTCAGCCCTTTTTTAGGCCTTTAAAAACAAATCACAGATCATAAGCTCTTATATAGAAAAACACTTACATTTGGGTGAAATTTACTTTTGTATGAAAATTACAAATACACACAGGCAATGCAACAGTCTTTGTTGCATATGCAATAGGTATCTCATTTATTTTAAGAAATAAAATGCAATAATTGCATAAAATTTGCAATTAAAGCTGTACCATAGACTTTTTTTGTTGTTGGGCTAAGCCAGAGTATCTGATGGCAAATCAACACTTTTACCAGGAAAAAATAGAAAGATCAGATTGAAAAAAAAAAAAAGACAACTGAAGACGTTGGAGACACCTAAGATTTGAAAGGTGATGATCTAAGAGAAGGTAAGCTCACAGAGGTGAATTTGCATTTTGTTTTTCACCCTGACCCAAGTTTCATAAAAAGACATTTGTTAATTCCTTAAATACATCGGACGAGAGGATAAGGAACCAAATCAACAACAGCTGAAATGTTAGTGGAGTTTTGATCCTCTCAGTGTATTAAGAGGACCATCATTGGAGTTCGAGATCTGTCAGTGCAGAAGAACGCAGGCAAATACACTGAGAATGGGAGTAAGCTAGTGGCTAAAGGACATGCATATTTTTCAGTCCAAAATTCTGCCTTAAGTCAGCTCAATCCATCATTAGACTGTATTGATTTGCCCCTACTTGCCAAAGGGATAGTTACAGGGTAGTCGAATCTTCTGGAAGGAAGACAACATCCTTCAAAGCCTCTACGGCATTTAAAACATAACATCTGGCATTCCATCAAAACTTAGGAGGCTAAATTAAACTAAGATCAAGATAATGGGAAAAAAAGTAGACCCTTGTGTGATCCAGATAATAAATTTGTTACATGAACTTTAAAATAAGATTAATTAATATATTGAAGAAAAGAAAAATATAAGACGAAGCATTCTACCAGAGAACTGGAATCTTTGAAAAATGAGGACTGAAACAAATTTGAGAACTATAAGAAGTAATAATTGAAGTTAACCAATACAAAAAATAATTAAACAGCATACTGGACCCAAATGAAGACAGAATAAGTGATCCAAAGGAAAAGCTGTAAAATATATACAACCGAAACTCACAAAGAGTAAAAAAACGAAAACAACAACAAAAAAGTCAGCAACAAAAAAGTCAGCAATGTGTAAGGCAGCTATGGTACATGGTGAAAATATCTAATGTGTATGTCATTGGAGGCTCATATGGGGAAGAAATAACAAGCAACAGGTGCTTTACCCAATGAAGTAAAGGCCAAGACATTATCAAAAACTGATCAAAGACATCATCTTACAGGTTCAAGAAATTCAGAGAATCTAAACAGGATAAACATGGGAAGAACCACTCCTTGTCACACTTCATTCAAACTGCTGAGCACCAAAGACAAGAAGCAAATCTTAAAAGTAGTCAAGAGTAGAGGACAAGAGAGATCTATAGAGTAACCATAATACTTTCATCTGACTTCTAATCTGAAAAGACAAAAGCCACAATACAACTGAATACCACATTTTATGTGCAGAAGGGAAAAAACTGGCAAATTATATTTGTATGCTAAGAGATGATATCTTTCAAACATTAAGGAAAAACAAATGAAATTTCCAACATACAGAAACATATAATTTGTTGTCAGGAAACAAACACCAAAAGAAGTATTAAGGTGAGTACTTCCATGGGAAGTTGAGCACATATGAAAATGCAGCAGGAAGGAGTGAAGGGAAAAGAAAAAGTAAATATGTAGCAGAATCTACACAAACATTGATTATACAAACAACAATACTTTTTTTGAAGTTTAGAATTTAATTGAATTTAATAATACAAAAGCTAAGAAAGGGTTCTATGGACGTAAAAGATGAAAAGATCCTAGCATTATATTAAAAATGATAAATGCATTCATTTCCATTAGGCTCTAATAAGTCAAGGTGCATATAGTGAAACTAGTATAAAAGTTGTAAGTGGGACATTGTGGCTCACACCTGTAAACCCAGCACTTTGGGAGGCAGAGGTGGGCAGATCACTTGAGGTCAGGAGTTCAAGACCAGCCTGGCCAAAAGGGTGAAACCCTGCTTCTACTAAAAATACAAAAATTACCCAGGCATGGTGGTGCACTCCTGTAATCCCAGCTACTTGGGAGTTGAGGCAGGAGAACTGCTTGAATCCGGGAGGCAGAGGCTGCAGTGAGCTGAGATTGTGCCACTGCACTTCAGCCTGGTCGAGAAGTGAGACCCTATCTCAAAAAAGAAAAAACAAAGTAAATTACTGTAACTACAAAGCTAATAAAGGGAACATGAATTATTTAAAGAATTGATTAATCTAACAAAAGGTAAGAAAGAAGATAAGAAAGGAACAAACAGCGTGCGAGACAACTCCTGGGTGAAAGGGGAATTTAAAATGAAAATTAGAAAACATGGTGAAATGGAAGAGTAACGTAATATGACATATCAAAAGGTGTGTAATGCAATAAAAGAGCTCAAAGGAAAATATATAGCCTAAATGTATACATTTTAAAATAATATAGGCTTAATATCCATGATTTAGTCTTCCATATCAGAAGCTAAACCAAACAAACAAATAACAACAACAACAAAACAAAAACAAGGTACAGAAATCAAAGGAATGGGGAATACTTTTACAATAGAGAACACGAATAAATCCAGTTTCAGGAGTAAAATAAAGGGCATCATTAAAAATTCCACAGATATTGAAAAGAGGGTATTACAATCAAATTTGTAATAAATTTGACAGATTTAAGATAAATCAGATGAAATTGATACATTTCTTGAAAAACAGTTTACCAAAACTGAGAAGATATAGAAATTTATTAAATTTTATAAATTATGTTATCTAGTAGAAATTTTTAAACAATAATTCTATAAAAGTTAAATATGTAAATAAATGTTTCTCAAACAAAAAAACCTCTAGTCTAAATGAATTTACTGGTTTATCAGAACATTTGAAAAAAATAGCAACAAACTTATACAAACTCTTCCAGAGAATAAAAATTCAGGTAACACTTCCCATCACAATATATTTGATCAATGTATGTTTATTATCAAAGCAAATACATGACAAACATAGAAATCACATATCAATATTTCTTATGAACACAGATGAAATAATCTGAATTATTTGTACAAAATACTAGCAAACTGAACCGAAAGACTTATAAAATTTATAGTATATCATGACCAAGTGAGATTTAATTCAGGAATACACACTTAGTAAAAGTTTTGAAAACCAAGCACTGTAATTTTTGCATTAAAAGATAAAATAAAATAAAGGTAAAAGATAAAATTACATGATTATATAAATAGATTCTGGAAAATGATATAACTCAACAAGCACTTTTACCAAAAGAAACTATAACAAGCTAGAGATGAAATTAATATATTTTCTTTATATAGGGTATTTTAAAAATCAACAGCAATTTTCATATGAAATAGTAATATAAATATTATCCTGCCCTGAATTTGCCTACTAGTCAAAGAAGTCTACTATGTCCTCTCACCATTTTACTGAAAGTTGTAGACAGTGCAATTAGGCAAACATTTAATAAATGAATGAAGAAATTAGTAATAAGCCAAAAAGAATAAAAATAAAAGATATAGGGGAATTAGAAAAGGTATAGGAATTAGAAAAGAAGAAACAAATATATCATTTACGTAGACATGGATGAGTATACAGAAAATTCGAAAGATCTATACAATCGTTAGGGCTTAGAAGCTATTTAATGTGAGCTTTATATAATAATTAATTCTTATATAATGCTACATCTATATCGTGTATTCTTGTATAAAGGTAATAAATGATATATAAAATAAAAATAATATAAATGTTTTATTTATTTATGTTCATATAAAATATAAATGCTAGAATATTTAAAACAGAATAGGAAATACCAAGGGTCAAACAGAATCAAAATTTGCAAAATGCTGTCACAGAACATATAGAGTATTACTGAAAAAATTCCAAAAGATTCCATTAACAAAGGGATATATGATGTTTCCAAATTGGAAATTTCAAAATCATAAGATTGACTTAAATGATGTGTAGGTTCAACTTAATATTATTGAAAACTCAGCAAATAATCTGTAAAATTAAAAGCTGCTTCTAAAATTTATCTGGAAATGAAGAGTACCTAGAATAGCCAAAATAATCTTTAAAAGCAAAGCCAGTGAACTCATGTTACCAGATATCCAGACTCATTATAAACCTAAAGTAAGCAGCTCACTGTGCTATTAGCACAAGAAAAGACAAATGGATCAATGTAACAGAATAGAGGCCAGAAGGAGACCTGATAGATTACCAGATCTGCAATATAGACACTATTGCCATCCAGCGGGGAAAACGATGGTCTTCACAATAAATGGTGCTGCTCAATTTGATACTCATATTTAAAAAAATAAATTGCTACATCACACCACGAAACAAAAATTAACTCCACTAGATTGTAGATGATAAAACAAAACAATGCAACTGTATAGTAAAAGTATAGAATAGAATGTTTATGACCTTGGAGCAGACTAAAATTGCTTAAGTAAATAGTGAATAGCACTAATTAAAATGTAAAGATGGATAAATTATAATTGTGCATTAAGAGTTTCCGTTTATGAAAAGATGCCATTAAGAGAGTAACATGACAGCCCAAAGAGTGTGAGAGTGCACGCACACACGCACACGCACACAACTTATATCCTTAATAAAGAGTTACATTTCAAAATAAGAATAGACAATTTAATTAAAAAAGAAAACTTGGCCAAAGACTTCAGTAGGCAATTTCCGAAGTAGAATATCCAAATAACCAAAAGTATTTCAAAAGAACTCATCAACATCAATGATATAACACTACATGTCAACAAGAATGGATAAAATTATAAAAAAGCAGAAACAAGGCCGGGCGCGGTGGCTCAAGCCTGTAATCCCAGCACTTTGGGAGGCCGAGACGGGTGGATCACGAGGTCAGGAGATCGAGACCATCCTGGCGAACACGGTGAAACCCCGTCTCTACTAAAAAAAATAGAAAAAACTAGCCGGGCGAGGTGGCGGGTGCCTGTAGTCCCAGCTACTCCGGAGGCTGAGGCAGGAGAATGGCGTAAACCCGGAAGGCGGAGCTTGCAGTGAGCTGAGATCCGGCCACTGCACTCCAGCCTGGGCGACAGAGCGAGACTCCGTCTCAAAAAAAAAAAAAAAAAAGCAGAAACAAAACCAGAAGACACCAAATGTTGATGAAGATGTTCAAAAGAAGAACTCTTATGCTATGCGGTAGAAATATAAATTAGTAAAACTACTTTGGAAAACTGTCAGGTAATGTTTACTGAAGTTGGATATAAACATGCACTGTGACTGAGTTGTTCCATCCTAGGGACATTCCAACAGAAATGTGTGTATCTGTGGACTAAAGTGTTATTACAAAATTTACACCTTTAGTTTACAAAATTTATTGCGACACTATTCATAATACACCTAAATTGGAAGCTTCTAGAATGCCCATCAGCAATAGGATATATCAGTTGTCGAATATTCACATATTACTATACTATACAGCAAAGAGAAGGAACAAACTTCTGTTCTTTGCAATAATGTTGATGAATCTTATTTAAAAAATCGAGAAGAAACTGAACCCAAAAGCTTATATATTGTACACATCTATGTATATCAAGTTCAGCATTAAGGCAAAATAAACCATGGTGTTAACAGTCAGAAAGGTAGTGATCTTTAAAGAGAGGTGGAATGACTTGGGGGTGGTGGTGTTAAGCATGACGAGGGCTGATGATATTTTCATTTTTAGATTTGGGGATACTTGTGCTTGTTAGTTACATGGGCATTACATGTATAATGCAGAGTGGAGCTAGGCCTCTAGTGTCCTAATTATTTTTTTTTCTTTTTAAGACAGAGTCTCGCTCTGTCACCCAGGCTGGAGTGCAGTGGTGAGATCTCAGCTCACTGCAACCTCCACCTCCCTGGTTCAAGCAATTCCCCTCTCTCAGCTTCCTGAGTAGCTGGGATTACAGGTGCATGCCACCACGCCCAGCTAATTTTTTTGTATTCTTAGTAGAGATGGGGTTTCACCAGATTGGCCAGACTGGTGTTGAACTCCTGACCTCAGGCAATCTGCCCACCTCGGTCTCCCAAAGTGCTGGGATTACAGACGTGAGCCACCGTGCCTGGTCCCAAGTGTCTTAATTTTTGATTGATTACACAGGTATTTTCCCTTTGTGAAAATTTCCCGAACTGCACAAGAATGATTTTTGCCCTTTTCTGTATTTACACTTGACTTAAGTAACTGGTTTAGCTTTTCAATTATAGTATAATCAGTGGTATCCCATCACAAGTTTTTGTATTCATATTTAAATTAATAGTCATTGTTAAATAGTGCAAAATGTATACTATTAATCTTAAAGTTTAGCATTTAAGAAAGGTGGGCCCTGAAAGGTGGGTTTGGATACTGGCTCCTTCAATTATTTTATCTGTGATTACAGGCAAAGTACTTAACCTTCCTGAGCCTCAGGTAGTGTAAAATTGAAATACTAATAATTTCTTTCTCATAGGGAAGTTTTAGAACTAAATGAAATGAACTTGCCAAGGGCTTCATATATCATAAGTATTTTGTAAACATTGATTTTTATTAATTACTGAAAAACCACAGACTCTGATCCGGTTTTGTCATTGTATAAGTTGAATGACCTTTATCAAGTTATACCCTGAGCTTTTATAGCCTCTTTAATTCAATAACAGAATGATTTATGAAGTTCACAGAGTATGTGATAATTAAATTTGAGCCACATAAGAAAATGCTTTATAATCTATAAAACTATAATAATGAAAAGTATTATTTTAAGATATATTTTATTACAAAGATACATAAAATATAAGACAAATTAAGGAGAAACAGTAATATCATCATCTGATTATTCAGAAAATGTTATGCATAACTGTCAATGTTTTCTGATAAAGTCTGTGATATCCAACAGATAAACGTTGGCATAAAATGTCAGAAACATGCACAACAACGAAAATGACAGAAAAGGCTGATACAAAGATTAAAAACATCATTATAGAATACCGAGATAGTGCAATTTGTTACTTGCATTTTATAGCCACTTCAAACGGAGTCCAAGATGAAAGGAAGTAGAGATTTTGTTCTAGAGTTATAGCTGAGATTTTTTTCTTTCATTTTTTGTTTTGATGATCTTCATTTAGGTATTAAGATACAATTGACTGTGAAACTAAAATGAATACATATACGCACATGCTAACTGAGAAAGATGAGTTGGTACTTGCCATGATTTTCAATTGTTAGAGTTTTGATAGCACAAAATGCCATAACTGAGGGGAAATTGGGTTTTCTCCTGCTTCATACAAAGCCAGTAGTTCTATGTACTGATTTATTGTAACTGATGTATGCTTGGCAAATGCTAATCTCCAGGGTATATCTAATGCATGGGTATGACAAAAAACTTGACTCAGATCACCTGCTTCTGTTTCTTTTTTTTCTTCTTTTGTAATGAACTGCAAAAGTTTGGAGATATGCACAACGCCCCTATAAGTTATCTCCTCCATAAACATAATGCATTAAATTTCTATTTAAAATCCAATCTTCACTTTCAAAATGAGGTCTGTTATGAACTCCAACATTTAACTGAGATATAGGACGATAGAGTGTACAAATTTTACATTCTATTTTCAATTGTTAAACATTAATTCAATGCAAAAAATTGAGATACTATAATATGCAAACAATGGTAATTCATAGGTAGCTAAGAAAAACATAATCGTAGTATGTTTTAGAAAGAAAGAAAACAATATAAATAATAAAATAATAAAGTTGAGTAAAAAAATGAGGTGCCTTATATTATGAAAGAGAAAACCATCAGCATAGCATGGCATCTGATTGACAAATGAGATAAAGATATCTGTGAACCCTTTGTAGGATTCAAATTCAAATTATTTGGATACAACTAAATATAAAGATTAAATGCATTTTGGAAAATTTAACTTGTTTTTGGTATTTTGGTCTTAAAACCTAAATGTTCCTTTCCCTCCAAAAATTAATTAGAAGAGATTTTCATTATAAACGTTATAATTACTTGTTAAAAATTAAAACGTTAGGCCAAGTGTGGTGGCTTACGCCCGTAATCCCAGCACTCTGGGAGGCCAAAGTGGGTGGATTATGTGAGCTCAGGAGTTTGAAACCAGCCTGAGCAACATGGTGAAATCCTGACTCTACCAAAAACACAAAAAAATTAGCTCATCATGGTGGTGCACACCTGTAGTCCCAGCTATTCAAGAGGCTGAGATGGGAGGATTGCTTGAACCTGGAAGGCAGAGGTTGTAGTGAGTGGAGATTGTGCCATTGCACTCCAATCTGGGTGATAGAGCAAGACCCCATCTCAAAAAAAAATATTGAAATACTATAGAAATCTATGATTTTAAATTATTTATCTTTAGTGCTATCCTAAAGGAATAACTAGTGTTAACGGTAAAAAAAAAATCTCAAAATGTATACATGCACGTGTGTGTGTGTGAAATATGTGATTTCACACAAATAGAGTTCATATTAATATACTACTTAAAATCTCACATATATGATTCATAGTATAAGTTGAATTTTAATTATAAGAATGTAGATCTCTATATCACTATTTTACCTGCACAACATTCTAGTTTAAAAATAAGAATTTATAGAATCCCTCATTGATAACCATGTATATTTCAGTAATATATATTATAGGTTTATTTGGCTGTTATGATTCCTATAGTCATTTAAAATGTCAGGTATAAAAATAAATAATAAAGCAGTGGTGAAAATTAGTGTGTTCCAATGTATAAGTTAGGAGACATGAAGGAGGTATTTCTCTTCTTTGGGCCTCAGATTTGTGATTTATTTAATAGTTACATATGCTAAAATTGGAAGACATGATTTAAGGGCCCTCCTTTTGGGGCAATCTATGAATTTAATGGTCACATTATTCTTTTAATAAATATATACTTCAAATTATTTGTAATAGTCCTTTAATTGCAGCCCATTTTGTACATAAGTAATTTGATGGTATATAAGAATATATACAATCATTGTTAAATAAATGCAATAGATTAAAAAGCATAAATAGGAAACATAAAAATTAGAATGGAAGGTAAAGCCTCAGGGAAATAATATTTCAAGAATTCATGTCAGACTATACTTCACTGAGACGCAAATGTGGCTCTTAGTTGTTTGGAAGTCAGAACAACAAAGAAAACAGAGTCAGCACAGAATACCTTGAGAAAATTATAGTATCTTGAGAATGTTTCAAAGTAACGAAAGAGAAACACAAATAATCACAGATACACATATATAAGCGCACACACACATACACACACAAACTACAAAATTGAAAAATGTAATTAAAGATTTGGTTCTCCTGCCTAGTTCCCAATTCTAATCTGTGTGGTTTATTCATCTAACCATAAACAATATAACTGTGATTGGAGTACATAAGTTCAGCACAAACCACTTTAGAAATTACCTTCCATAAAGGAAAGTTTTGGACAGGCTAAAGGTAAATGTTGGAGTTCCTGTAGTCCATGAGCATAGATATGGGAGTGGGATTTAAAATTAACACAGTTTATTTCAATTTCCTTTGGTTATTGTGGCTATTTGGAATCTGAGAGGACTCCAGTGAGCTGGAACCGCGCACCAGCTGCTCTGGGTGGCTGGTAGAAGCATGCCATTCACCTGAGTAGTGACTGAAGGAACTGAGCCAGGAAACGCTGGGGTTATGCTTCGTGCTAAAATGGGAGACCGCTGGTGAAAACAGATCTGAAAAGTGGTTTCTCAAAGAGATGTGGTTGGCGTTGGGGCTGAGATGGTGACTGTGGTAGCAATGGTTTCAGAAGAGGCAATTTGGAAATAATATAACTATTTTTTTAATCCTAAAGTTATAAAAAATAATGGAAAGATCAGTCCCATCCCAATACTCGGAAAGATGATTGGCTACATTAGTTGTAGCTGGCATCTGACACAAAGAATTCACAAAAGAAGGGGAAAACCAGCAACAACAAAATTTAAAACATATTTTCATGGAACATCAATTACTACAATTTTTTCTTACTGACAAGCTAGATAGCTGTTTATGGCTTCAGTTCAGGCATCCATAGACAATATAACAATATTAATAATGATGAACAGACAAATCAAAAACAAGTAAAAACACAAAACAAATAAACCATGCGTATTTTCCAGAGGCACGGCATCTCGTTTTGTGCACATGGGCTGGGATGCTCAACTAATAACAAGATCTTCATCCTGAAAACTGCAAATATTTTAAAATATGTTCCAACAGCATACAAGGGGAATAAATTATTAAAATATATTAGATTTCTTTATTTCATAACCCTTCAAAGTCACTTAACAAACAGAAAGGCTTGTAAAAAAGAGAAAAAATAGCATAAACCTGAATGTAGAACTCAAGAAATGAAAGGAAAATATAATCATTAAAATATCTGCACGGAATAAAAATACATTTTAGCCACATCTGTTTTGTTCCCTCCATAAAATATCAAGAAAACTTGGTTTTATTGAATTGACAGACAATATACAGTAGGTTATTATCTTAGAGATGAAAGAAAAATCTGGAGGAGAGGTAAACAGGAATAAAAAGGGACTGAAGAACTGATTTACTGTATCTGTAAATATTTACAGGTGACACAGATTCTGCACATAATTGACTTGAGAACACGGAAAACACGTTTAAGGAAGTATCTCAGAGTGAAAATAATTAGGGATCAAAATGAAAGGAAATTATTATCATCAGTTTATTGCACTTATTCAGGAAAACTGAATGATTGCAATGGTAAGTAGTAGCTGGTCAATATTTATACAGAATATTGTTCTTTGGCTACAGAAAAGCTTAAATCTACAGCCTGAATGATCATAATATATTAGGACCAACTACTGAAACAGGACTATCAAGTGTATCAAGTAATATTCATTACTTAATGAAAATTACAAATTCAAGGTAGAAGAGTTAATCTAACAATTGTGTGGAAAATATTAGATATATATAAAAAAAAATCTTACTTCAGACTTTTTATCTGCACTACTAGATGCCAGAATATAATGGAGTAACATTTTTTATTATTGTGGTGCAAAAGTTACAAACTCCAACTTCTCTTCACAGTCAAATTTTGATTCGTATGTAACAACAAACCAAGATATGTCTAAGCTTTTCAATCACTTAGAAAATCTGATTATTATATGCTTTCCAGAAGATAAAAACTAAGACAACAACAATAATTGGAGATATTTAATCTAGCTAATTGATGGATAAACCAAATTCAAGACCCAAAGAACAGTGTAGTGATCTTTATATGAAAAAATGATGATACAGAATGAAATCATTAAAAGAAATAATAATTATTTAATTATATCATTGAATATATTATTAAAAAGCTAAAAACATAAGTTTTAAAGTATTACTATTGCAGGACTTTCCCTTAGTTCAGACCCACCTGTCTGTCTCAGTACTTTTAAAAGCTTTTATTTTAGGGTCAGGGGTACATAGGCAGTTTTGTTATATATGTCGATTGCATGTTACAATCCAAAGATGGAGGTGGTCTGTGGGTGGTTTTTGTAGTTCATTTTTTGGGGCCATATCTTCTTAATTACATCAATGTGAAATGATAGCCTCTAAACACCATTCAGGCAAGTGAGCATCTATGAAATTGAGATGATAATCTTAAATCTAAATTGCTAGGAATTGTGTATCTGATTATAAGTTTTTAACAGAGTATTTTTATAGCTAAAAGCAGAAAAGACATAAAAGGTTACTCTAAGTCAATGGAAGACATGAACTTAAGCCAAGTGGTAGGACTTACAAGCAATTCTGCCTCAAATATAGGGCATATCTCAGTTTTTATGGACAAGAGAAATTTTAAAGTTTTTCTACTTTTGTTACCCAAGTGTCTCCATTCTATTCACTAAAAAACGTTTTATGATAGAAATAAAATGTAAATAACCTAACATCTAACAATAGAATAATTATTTTAACCTAATTTTATTGCATGTCTCGTCTCTCACAGAAATATCAGCAGGGTCCACATGATGGCCCTTGGGTCTCTCACGTGTGTGTGTGTGTGTGTGTGTGTGTGAGTGTTTGTGTGTTCGTGTGTGTCTGAATGGAAGGGGTTGGGGAAGGAGAAGTGTCGTAAAAGGAAATTGAAGAAATTGGGCAAAGTTCCTCATCTTCACTCATCCAAAACTTGGATTTAGCAAATAGAAGAGAGTGAAGCAGGCAAGTGTATAGATACTTTTGGATAGAATTTAAGAATAACATTTGGAGAAATGAGAAACCAATTTAGGAATATAGATGGAGCTGGAGTTTTAAGAGCTTTAGATATCGGCCACTGAGCTTACACTTTTATCAATTTTAGGTCAGTGTTTCTTAACAATATCCTCCTCTTCCAACCCTGACAACGTATCTGCTATATAATGTCCTATATTTGAACTCCTTCTATGGACATTAATTAAATATTTTTAAAATAAGATAAAATAAGACAGAAAGGGGGTCTATAAGGTCCCTTTTTTCCTCTCCAACTCATCTTGACATGTTAGGTAATAATCAAGTTGAAAATTGCTGCTGTAATCAATGTAAAATAATAGTAAATAACCCCATTATTACAAATCATCCTACTCAGGAAAGACAAAATGCTGACTGTGTTATTTGTAATAAAATGGATAAGTGTGTGGTAAAACTGGTGTTTTCTGGCTTTTCAGTTGCTTATTTACTCACACTGAAAAATAGAAACATCAGAAAGCAAAGGCCATGATATGGCTTTTTAGACAAGAGTTAAGAAGCTCATTCTTCTTGGTTTGCCTGAGATAGTTCTGGTTTATGTCAATTTTCTCGTTGTAATTAATAATAGTCCTCCCTTAAACTCTCAAAATGTCCCAGATTAGGCTTGGTGTGGTGGCTTATGCCTGTAATCCCAGTACTTTCGGAGGCCGATGTGGGATGAACACTTGAGCCCAGGAGTTTGAAACCAGCTTGGGAAACATAGTGAGACCCTATATCTTTAAAGATAAGTTCCAGATTATAAATTATGTTATCACCCTAGCAAAAAATGCTCTTAGTAATTTTTTCAAAATATTTCAACACAGAATGAAATGTGATGTCAAAATTTTATGTATACGGATATTTAGATACACTTTAAAGCCTCAAATAAGTCTATTAAATATACAAAGCCATATATAGAAATCTAATTTAGAAGAAATTTTCAGTTTAAAGTTACTTTCCTCATTTAACTATTTGTCTTTGGAATGAGCACCTTTCATTATTTGACATGAGATTGAATCTGCACATCTTTCTTATGTTTGCTATGAAACATGTTCCCCTGTATTTGTTGGCTGTGTTAAGATTAACATGTTCTAGTTAGAAGCTCGAATGTGGCAAGGAACAATATGCAGTATCCAGAAAACCGGGCTCTGGCATTTAACTGAGTTATGCTTCTGTCCTATGGGGACTTTTACATTTAACCAAGAGAACTAATACACAGTTAAACTGCATCCTGGAAGGCATATGGGTAGCTCAATTCTGTAACTTCTTTCTTCCTACCAGTGATCTAGGGGTGTACTTAGTGGGTTCTCATGATATCATGGTAGAGAACTGATGCTTTTAAATTACTTGCTCCGGGACACCACTATACTCAAAATGAAATCGCATATTTGTACAATCTTTCTAAAAGAGAATTTTCCATGTATTGAATACAATTTACAAGTGAGAACATCACTATTACTACAAACAACAGTGACACCACCAGTAATAATAACAGCCTGTGACTAGTAACTCTATATCCAGAATTTCATCTGAAGGAAAGAAATAGAATAGCACACTGTTTCCTGTGTGAACATAAATCACACGAAATATTTTCAACATAAATAAAATGAAAGAGAAAAGAAAAGGAATGGATAGATACGAAGAGAAATAACTTTAAATATGTCAAAATAGAAAAGTTACTGAATAATTTATGTTGTCATGAAATATCATGTTCATAAACAGTGTCTTTTATAGAAAAATAGTCATGGCATAAATATCTGTGCCCATGCAAAGTTAATATGGAAAAAGAAATTCATATTTTCTATATACTGAGAGTTCTGATGGTAAAATTGTGGCCTTTATTTATTTTCCATATACTTCTTAAGAACTTTCAAATTTTCTATAATAAGCATTAGCTGCATAGTCAGAAATTTAAAATATTATTTACAACCTAAGTATTTTTTAGAATAAAACTGTATAAAGAAGTGGCATTTTATTGTCCCAGATATTTATTGTAAACCAACCTGCCATTTACAACTTAAATGTAGGGAAAATATTCCATCCCGTTGAGTTCAGCATGATTGAGCTCACCTGTGTGATATAAAATGCATTTTCTATTAGTTTGTGTGGCCATAAAGTCAATAAAAGGAACAGCAGTCTTCCCCATAGAATGCTCACCTACTGTAGTTTTCAGCTTATTATATAGCAAAGAGGAATAAAATACTCATAGTAACAATGTATTTTTAATAGGTTCTCAAGCTGTCCCTTTTACAAAGAGTTGTGACTGAATACAGATGTGGCCGCTGTGAAGTTTTATATAGGTGGAGGGGCTGAACAAAAACCAGGTAGGGAGACATTTATCTAACACAAATGCGTGGGCTCCTCAGGCATACAGCCTACTGATTTTCCAGTGGGTTACTTGTTCTGTTTTCCCTGAATGTGGCCCAAATGTTATGGGCAAAATGCTTTTTGGAAAGCAACACAAAGATTATCAAACATAAATGTTAGAAATGAAAAAGGATATGCAAGAGAATTGATTAATTCACAAAAATTCATTGCAAAGACAAAGGGTAAACGTCACCATAGATTCAGAAGAGGTAGGTGCTCATCAATTTAAATTCAGCATTTTAAATGTGTGGTTAAGTTTAAAATTAGATATAATGACCTACAATTACATTTGGAAAGTGTGTTTCCTCCTCCTAGTGGCTGGATATGAGATTTGAAAAATTTCCTTTGTCCTACTCAAATCCTACAATTTCAAAGCGCATTACAATATTCTCTTTTACTTGAAGATGGTATAGAATTCCTCAAGCCAATTAAATGGTGTCTAGGTGAAGTCAAGGTTGTCACCTAATGCAAACTCTATCTATAGAGATTGGGCAGTTAAAATTGAGGGAGGAAGACTTAATGTTTGCTGTCTCCAATTCCTACCAATGTTTTACTTAGGATAAGTGCCAAAAAAATATTTCTGTGCTATAAAAAGATGCTGTGGTGTTAGAGGCTATTTCATGGTAACTTAATCTTTGAATGCATGGAGACAATAGGGGGTGGTGAGGATTATGGCAAATTAGAGAGGATTCCTATCAAAGAGAAGGTCGGGAGAATACTACTCAGTCCAGTGTTGTGAGAGCTCCAGATACTTTAGGAAATCCTCAAATCCAAGTCAACATCGAGAATAAGGAAATTTTACTTTACTATATAATATAAGGTGGATTTTGACATTGTAAAGCAAAATGTAGTATGATATGTGAAACATTTATTTACCTTCCCTGACCTTGACACTTGAATATGAAACTTACATGTGGATGGTTCAGAGACAGTATATGTCATGGTTAAAAGCATGAACTCTGGAGGCCAAGTGTCCCTAATAGAAGGTGAACTTTGCCAGCCACAGGTAGTTTAATCTCAGGGAAAATGATTGCAGTCACTTCATATTATTATGGGGATTCAATGAGCTACCATAAACACAGTCCTTAAAAGAACACATAGTAAGTATTAGGAATTATTTAATTACTGACTAATTGGATAAAAAGGAACCTGTTAGATTTTTTCTTCTGATGGGCAAGGAAAGGCATTATTTATTTCTTTACCTCTAGATTATAAGAAAAATAGGAGCTCAGAAAAGTTTTGTTGATTGTGGAATTATGGGGAGAAAACAGCAATATAGAGTTGGAAAGACCTGAGCTTCAAACACTGCTAGAGTACATAACAATTGTGTGACCTTGGACATCACACTGTGAAAACTGGGAATAGTGATACACAACTTTAAATGAGTAGTAATGAAGATCAGAGTTAAAATATGTGTGGTAGTGTGGCCTTTACCCTTTGGTACTACCCCTATGATTATGTTACTTTACTTGGCAAAGGAATTTTGCATGTGCAATTAAGTTGATTTTAATATGGGAAGATTATGGGGCTGAGGGTAGACTAATCGATTCACACAAGCTCTTTAAAAGCAGTGTTTTCTCCTGCTAGTGGCAGGAGTAGGCTGAGATTTGAAGCATGAGAAAGACTTGATATCCTGTTGCTGGCTGTGAAGATAGAGGGGGGTTTGGAAGAAGGAATTCAGGAGGCTTCTAAAAGGAGAGAACAGCCTTGGGCTATAAGTCAGTAAAGGAATGGGTACTACATAGCTACATCTATGTAGAAGGAACTGGATGTTGCCAACAACTTGAATGAAACTGAAAACGTATTCTTCCCTAGAGTCTCTGGGTATAAGAGTCTAGCAGGACGGAAACCTTGATTTCAGCCTTGTGAGAACTCCAAACAAAGAATCCAGTTGAGCCTGCCTGGACTTGTGAACTCTGCCCAATTTCTGAACTGTGAGCTGCCATATGGGTGTTCTTGAAGCCACTACGTTTATAGTAATATTTTACACAGCAGTAGAAAGCTAATATACCATGTAAATTGTGTGACACTTAGTAGCTACACATTAAATGTTAGCTATTATTGCAATTAAATATTTGTCCAGTGAATCAAGATTAAGCATTTGGTGTTAAAATTCTTCCAACAGACAGAATTACCCTAGATATAGTCTCCTATTTATTTTCTCCTCTTAACCTTCTGTATGCTGAGATTAAAATAGATTAAAATACAGAGACAAGAACGGGAAGACACTGGAAGGGATGTGGAGAAACAAAAGTAAATCAACTATTCCTAGGATAATTAAATCACTCAAGGTATCCCTTTCCTAGAAATCTTTAGTGGCAGAACTAATTGATACTTTTTTGAGATTTTTTTTGACATATCTATTTTTTCCTGAATTGGTTGGAAAAAATATCTTCTATTTTCAGAATTTTATGTTTCATTGCTCTATTGGAATAGTTTATGCCTTTTTAGAATTGGAGTTGATTCAGGATAGGCATAGATGTGAAGAGTCTAAGACATCCTGTGTGGATTTGCCACTCTGTACCTCCCATGCCTAATACATAGTAGGCACTCAGTAAATATTTACAAAAAGAATGCATCCTGGGGCTAATTTCAGGGTCATGATCTTGGCAACCTTTTTAAGACCACTTAGTTTAGTGTTTGGCAACAGAAGGTCTTCAATAACCTTAATCAAATTAATGAATAAATTGATGAAATTTTTCTGTCACCTCTTAAAACCATGGTATTCTCTTCTTTATCTACACACTACTCTTCCCTGCCCTCTACTTCGCAATTTTCCAAATTACGTCTCTCTAATTTTCCCAAAGTAGCTGAGAGCATTGCTTAAAATTGCTCCCTGTGGTCATACTTTCAGAGTTAATATCTCTTTTCTTTTAAAAATGTCTTATGTGGGCCGGGCACGGTTGCTCAAGCCTGTAATCCCAGCACTTTGGGAGGCCGAGACGGGTGGATCACGAGGTCAGGAGATCGAGACCATCCTGGCTAACACGGTGAAACCCCGTCTCTACTAAAAAATAGAAAAAACTAGCCGGGCGAGGTGGCGGGCGCCTGTAGTCCCAGCTACTCGGGAGGCTGAGGCAGGAGAATGGCGTAAACCCGGGAGGCGGAGCTTGTAGTGAGCTGAGATCCGGCCACTGCACTCCAGCCTGGGCCACAGAGCGAGACTCCGTCGCAAAAAAAAAAAAAAAAAAAAAAAAAAAAATTAAATGTATCGTTATTGTCATCAGAACTTCCAAGAGTGTGATACTAAGGCAGAATGTGTGAAAGGCTGGTGTAAAATCCTCCAAAGCTGTATCTTTTAAAATTAATTTTAAATGAAATATTAATAATTTTGGTAAAATATATCACTACAATTATTAAAGTACATATGTTTTATTTTATTAACTGTTTTTTTAAGTTCAGAGGTATAAGTGCAGGTTTGTTATATAGGTAAACTTGTGTCATGGGGGATTGTTGTACAGATTATTTCATCACCCAGGTATTAAGCCTAGTACCCATTAATTATTTTTCCTGATCCTCTCCCTCCTTTCACCCTCCACCCCACAACAGACCCCTGCCTTCATTGTTCCCCTCTTTGTGTCCATGTGTTCTTATCATTTAGCCCCCACTTATAAGTAAGAACATATGGTATTTGGTTTTCTGTTCCTGCATTAGTTTGCTAAGAGTAGTGGCTTCCAGCTTCACCCATGTGCCTGCACAGGACATGATCTCATTCTTTTTATGGCTGCGTAGTATTTAATGGTGTATGTGTACCACATTTCCTTTTTTCAGTTTGCCATTGAAGGGCATTTGGTTTGATTCCATGTTTTTGCTATTGTGAACAGTGCTGCAATGAACAGATGCATGCCTGCATGTGTCTTTATAATAGAATGAGGTACATTTTTTTTAGTATATTCTCTTTAATGGGATTTCTGAGTCAAATGGTATTTCTGTTTTCATGTCTTTGAGGAATCGTCACACTGTCTTCTACAATAGTTGAACGAATTTACACTCCCACCAACAGTGTATGCGTTCCTTTTTCTCTGCAACCTTGCCAGCATCTGTTATTTTTTTTGAATAGCCATTCTGACTGCTGTGAGATGGTATCTCATTGTGGTTTTGATTTGCATTTCTTTAATAATCAGTGATGTTGAGCCTTTTTTTTGCATGATTGTTGGCTACATGTAGGTCTTCTTTTGAAAAGTGTCTGTTTATGCCCTTTGCCCAATTTTTTAATGGGGTTGTTCATATTTTGTTTGTGAATTTGTTAAGTTCCTTATAGACGCTGGATATTGGAACTTTGCAAGATGCATAGTTTGCAAAAATTTTCTCTTATTCTGTAGGTTGTCTGTTCACTCTGTTGATAGATTCCTTTGCTGTGCAGAAGCCCTTTTGTTTAATAAGATTCCATTTGACAATTTCTGCATTTGTTGCTTTTGGTGTCTTCTTCTTCCTTTGCTTGTTCCTATGTGTAGAATGATATTGCCTAGGTTGCCTTCTGGGGTTTTTATGGTTTGGGGTTTTACATTTAAGTCTTTAATCCATTTTGAGTTGATTTTTTATATGGTATAAGGAAGGGGTCCAGTTTTAATCTTCTGCGTATGGTTAGCCAGTTATCCCAGCACCATTTATTGAATAGAGAATCTTTTCCCCATTGCTTGGTTTTGTCAGGTTTGTTAACATCAGATAGTTGTAGATATGCAGCTTTATTACTGAGTCCTCTATTATTTTATGTTGGTCTATGTATCCGTTTTCGTACCAATAGCAAGCTGTTTTGGTTACTGTAGCCCTGTAGTATCATTTGAAGTCAAGCAGTGTTATGCCTCCAGCTTTGTTCTTTTTGCTTAAGATTGCCTTAATTATTCGAGCTCTTGTTTTGTTTCATATGAATTTTAAAATAGTTTTTTTTTCTAGTTCTGGGAAGAATGTAAATGGTAGTTTGATAGGAATAGCATTGAATCTATTCAATATGTTTTGGGCAGTGTGGCCATTTTAGCAATATTAATTCTTCCTGTCCATGAGCATGAAATATTTTTCCATTTGTCTGTGTCATCTCTGATTTCTCTGAAGTGTTTTCAGCTCTATTTGTAGAGATCTTTCGCCTCCCTGGTTCACTGTATTCCTAGGTGTTTTATTTTTGTGTGTGGCAATTCTGAATGGGATTGCATTCTTGATTTCGTTCTTAGATGAACTATTGTTGGTGTATAGGAATACCAGTGATTTTGTACATTGATTTTGTATCTTGAGACATTGCTAAAGTTGTTTATCAGCTTAAGGAACTTTTGAGCTGAGAATAGGGGATTTTCTAGATAGAGGATCATGTCATCTGCAAGCAGGGACAGGTTGACTTCCTCTCTTCCTATTTTAATGCCCTTTATTTCTTTCTCTTGCCTGATTGCCCTGGCCAGGATTTCCAATACTATGTTAAGTATGAGTGATGAGAGAGCATAGCCATGTATTTTGCTGGTTTTCAAGAAGAATGCTTCCAGATTTCACCCATTTAGTGTGATGTTGGCTTTGGATTTGTCATAGGTGGCACTTATAATTTTGAGGTATGTTCCTTCAATGCTTAGTTTCTTGAGAGTTTTTGTTTTAACATGATGTGGTATTCAATTTTATCAAAACCTTTTCTGCATCTATTGAGATGATCATGTGGTTTTTGTCTTTAGTTCTGTTTATGTGATGAATAATTGATTGATTTTTGATTGGCATATGTTGAACCAACCTTGCATCCCAGGGATAAAACCTACTTGATCATGGGGGATAAGGTTTTAATGTGCCACTGGTTTCTGTATGCCAGTATTTTGTTGAGGATTTTTGCATCAGTGTTCATTAAGGACATTGTCCTGATGTTTTTTGTTGTTGCTGTGGCTCTGCCAAGCTTTAGTATCAGGATGATAGATTGAGTTGGGGAGGAGTTACTTCTTCTCAATTTTCTGGAATAGTTTCAGCAGAAATGGTACCAGCTCATCTTTGTACATCTGGTGGAATTCAGCTGTGAATACATCTGGTCCTGGCTTTTTTGGTTGGTAGACTATTTATTACAAACTCAATTTCAGATCTCATTATTTGTCTGTTCAAGGATTCAATTTCTTCCTAGTTCGGTCTTGGGAAGGTATATATGTCCAGACATGTTTTAATTACTTCTAGATTTTCTAGTATATATGTATAGGGTGTTCATAATATTATCTAATGGTTGTTTGTTTTTCTGTGAAGTCAGTGGTAATATTCCCATTGTTATTTCTGATTGTGCTTATTGAATCTTCTCTCTTTTCTTCTTTATTAGTCTCACTAGCAGTCTATCTTATTACTTTTTTGAAAAAGCCAGCTCTGGACTTGTTAAACTTTTAAATGGTTTCTTGTGCCTCATTCTCCTTCAGTTCACCTCTGATTTAGGTTGTTTATTGTCTTCTGTTAGCTACTTGTTTGCTCTTGGTTGTCTAGTTCTTTTAGTTGTGATGTTAGGTTGTTAACTTGAGAGCTTTCTAACTTTTTGAGATGGGCATTTAGTGCTATAAATTTCCCTCTTAACTCTGCATTAGTTGTGTCCTGGAGATTCTCATATGTTTTACCTTTGTTCCCATTAGTTTCAAAGGATTTCTTGACTTCTGCCTTAATTTCATTATTTACCCAAAAGTCATTCAGGAACAGGTTATTCACTTTTCATGTAATTATATGGTTTTGAGTCAATTTCTTAGTTTTGATTTCTAATTCTGTTGTGCTATGGTCTGAGAGATTGTTATGATTTCAGTTCTTTTGCATTTGCTAATTATGTTATTGAGTTTATAGTATGTGCCATATGGTGATGAGAAGAATGTATATTCTGCTGTTTTTGGGTGGTAAGTTCTGTGGCTTTCTATCAGGTCCATTTGATTCAGTGCTGAATTTAGGTCCTGAATATCTTTGTTAATTTTCTGTCTCAATGAACTGTCTAATATTGTCAATCAGGGTGTTAAAGTCTTCCACCGCTATTGTGTGGGAGTTTAAGTCTCTTAGTAGGTCTCCAAGAACTTGCTTTATGAATCTGGGTGCTCCTGTGTTGGGTGCATATGTATTTAAAATAGTTAGATCTTCTTGTTGAATTGAATGCTTTACCATTATGTAATGCCCTTCTTCGTCTTTTTTGATTGTTGTTCGTTTAAAGTCTGTTTTCTCTGAAACTTGGATTAGAATCCCTGCTTTTTCTGTTTTCCATTTGCTTGGTAGATTTTTCTCCCTCCCTTTATTTTGAGTCTATGTGTGTCACTGCATGTGAGATGCATCTCTTAAAGACAGCACACCCTTGGGTCTTGCTTCTTTATCCAGCTTGCCACTCTGTGTCTCTTAACTGGGACATTAAGCCCATTTATATTCAAGGTTAGTAGAGTTATGTGTAGATTTGATCCTGTCATCATGATGCTAGCTGGCTATTTTGAAGACTTGTTTATGTGCTTGCTTCATAGTGTCACTGGTCTGTGTGACTGCGTGTTTTGGTAGTGGCTGGAAATGGTCTTTCCTTTCCATATTTAGCACTTCATCAGGAGCTCTTGTAAGACAGGTCTGGTTGTAACACATTCCCTCAGCATTTGTTTGTCTGAAAAGGATCTTATTTCTCTTTTGCTTATGAAGCTTAGTTTTACCAGATATGAAATTCTGGGTTAGAATTTCTTTCCTTAAAGAATGTTGAATATTGGTCCCCAGTCTCTTCTGGCTTATAGGTTTCTTCTGAGAGTTCCACTGTTAGCCTGATGGGCTTCCCTTTGTGGGTGACCTGACTTTTCTCTCTAGCTGCCCTTAACACTTTTTTCTTTCATCTCCTTGGGAAATCTGATGATTATGTGTCTTGGTGATGATCTTCTTGTGAAGTATCTTACTAGAGTTCTCTGCATTTCCCGAATTTAAATGTTGGCCTCTCCACCAAGCTTGGGGAAGTTCTCCTGGGTGATATCCTGAAATATGTTTTCCAAGTTGGTTCCATTCTCCCTATTTCTTTCAGGGACACCAATGAGTGGTAGATTTGGTCTCTTTAAATAATCCCATATTTCTCAGAGGTTTTGTTCATTCCTTTTTATTCTTTTTTTCTCTATTATGTCTGTCTTATTTCAGAAAGCCATCTTCAAGCTCTGAGAATCTCTCTGCCACTTAGTCTATTCTGCTACTTATATTTGTGATTATTGCATTATGAAATTCTTGTAGTATGTTTTTCAGCTCTGTCAGGATGGTTACATTCTTTACCATAGTTGCTATTTTGTCTGTCAGCTCTTGTATTATTTTATCATGACTTTTAGCTTCCTTGGATTGGGTTTCAACATACTCCTGTAGCTGAATAATCTTCATTCCTATCCATATTCTGAATTATATTTCTGTCATTTCAGCCATCTCAACCCAGTTCAGAACCCTTGCTGGAGAGGTGATGTGGTCATTTGGGGGAAAAAAGGAACTGTAGCTTTTTGAGTTGTCAGCTTGTCTGAATCTCGCACTTTCTCATCTTTGTGGGTTTATTTACTTTCAATTGTTGAGGTTGCTGACCTTTGGATTGTTTTTTCTTTTATCCTCTTTGATTACCTTGAGGGTTTGATTGTGGCATAAGGTGGATTCAGCCAACTGGCTTCATTTATGGAAGATTTTAGGGGGCCAACACTCAGCTTCTGACTCCTAGATGCATGCTCTAACTCTAGGGGATTTATGTTGGGCCCTGCTTTGTTCTCTGACTCCTTGAGTTTAGGACTCCATTGCATTGGGGGAGCCAAGGTGCTCCTGGACCACTGATCACCACACTCCAATGGGTGGTGTCATTCAAAGTGCTTAGTAATGTGGTGACAGCAGGATCTGTCTTCATAGCGACAGCTGCAGCAGAGTGTTAACGGGTGCTGGGGTCCCTGCCTCCCTGTGGGCATTCATCATAGTGCCAGAGGCAACACACCTGGGGACATGTGGAGGGCCCCTGCTGGTGACTGTATGCATGGGCACACTGGAGGTCTTGTTGACTCTGGGGCAGGACACTGATGGGCACAGGTCTGGGTGCCTTCTCTGTGCCCCACATGTAGGAGTGGTCACTCAGGGAGGGGAATATGTTCTCTGCACAGTGGTAGTACAAAGGTGAGGCACTTGTAGGAGTGCAGCTGGCTGACTCTGTGCCGAGCAAGGCTCTGTCTGCAATGGTGTTTGGCCAGCAGTAGCATGGAGTGGACTGTACTACCACACACACACTGGAAGGGCAAGAAAAGAAAAACCCACTCACCCAGACATGTGCTAGCAAAGCTTTGTGGGGAGTTGCTGCGGTCCTAGGGGAAGCTGCAGTATGGGAAGGGAGTGTGTGGGCTGGTGCGTGGCCAGAGGGGCCACCAGACCAAGGGGTGCTCAGGTCAAACTGGCTTTGTCTGATGGGCAAGACCACCCTGCACAGTTCAGGTCTGATCGTTCCCCTAGGTCTAAAGTCTCCTATGGGAGAGGAGCAAGCTGATCCTAGGGAAATGAGCTCCCCTGGCCGTGCCCCACTACAGACACTCCTGCACACCAAATCCTCTGGGCCACACACCAGCTGGCTTGCTGTCCCCACCACTTCTCTAAGCAGCTTTTCCTGTCAACTGAAGTGACTGCAGTAGTGGAGGGGTCTCCACCTGCCAGGGTTCCACAGGCCCATGGCAAGAGTGGGTTGCTCATTGCCAGTTCAACTCTCCTGTTCCTCCAGAGCCACTGGGGGTCAGAAAAGAGTTCTAGTGCGTGGTAGCCCCATGCAGCGTTCCCAGCTTCCTTCCCCTTCACCCCAGCTTCCTTCCGTCCAGTCTCAGTGCCTTCCCTCTGAAGCTCTGTTAGAGGCATGCCAGCTGTCTGGGTCCCTGAGTGGGAGCTATTCCACCTGGCTGCATCTAACTGGCCATCTTGCTCTAATATATAAAATGTATCTCAGCTGCGTATGTTTCAGGATATTCAGATTCAGAGGAAATAAATATATAAGAAAATCCATATAGACACAGAACCAACATTGTATATGTATGGCCAACATGAAATTATATGCTGAACAATGAATTAAAATCAGATGTGTGCTCTCTTGACAATGCTATAATTTAAATGTGTCCCCCAATGTTTATGCTGGAGACTTAATCCCCAATGCAAGGCTTTTAAGAGTTGATTAACTCATGAGGGCTCGGTCCCTCATGTGTGGATTCATGCTGTTGACAAAGGAGTAGTTTAGTTATCATGGGAGTGAGTTCTTGATGAAAGGAATGAGATTGGCCATCTTCCCTCTGTCTCCCTCAAGCTCTTTCTTGCTCCTCTGCCTTCCACCATGGGATGATGTGACAGGAGGCCCTTGCCAGATATGGACACTTCAATCTTGGACTTGCCAATCTCGAAAACCATAGGAAATCTCTATTCCTTATAAAATACGGTCTCTGACATAACGATTATAGCAGCACAAAATGAACTAAGACAAGCATCTGTTAACATTTTTAAACCAGAAGGAAGTAGTAAATTAGATCTTTGCTTCAAAGGATTTTGAATCACAACCATAAGAGAACAATACAATATTTTCATGCTCAAATATGTGAGTGTGTGTGTGTGTGTGTGTGTGTGTGTGTGTGTGTATGGCAATGATTTGGCCAAAAGTAGCATATGAAAAAATAAATGACCATACTTTATTATTCTGTATGTGTATGAATATGTGTGTGTGTATAGGTGACAGGGGAGTTGCTGTGTGTGTATGTGTGCATGTGTGTTAATGAGAGAAGCAGGAGATAGACAGGGAGAGAGAACAAAGGAGAACTTTAGATTGGTACATACATCTTTTCTTTGGGCTCTTGAGATAAGTTGAAGCAATCTTTATAAAATCAGGAGATTTGCATGTTTAGTTTTACCAGTCTGTATTGTTGGTACTAATGCTTTATATAACCAAACGTAGGATTAAATAGGTATGTGTATTGGTCAGGGTTCTCCACAGAAATAGAACCAATAGAATAGATAGAAATAGATATAGTATATTATAAGGAATTGGCTCACATGATCATGGAGATTAACAAGTCCCAAGACCTGTAGTTCAGCAAATTGGAGAACCAGAAGATATTGGCTATGGGTTTGTCATAAATAGCTCTTATTATTTTGAGATACATTCCATCAATACCTAGTTTATTGATAGTTTTTAGCATGAAGGGATGTTGAATTTTATCGAAGGCCTTTTCTGCATCTATTGAGATAATCATATGATTTTTGTCATTGGTTCTGTTTATGTGATGGATTATGTTTATTGATTTGCGTATGTTGAACCAGCCTTGCATCCCAGAGATGAAGCTGACTTGATTGTGGTGGATAAGCTTTCTGATTTGCTGCTGGATTCAATTTGCCAGTATTTTATTGAGGATTTTTCACATCGATGTTCATCTGGGATATTGGACTGAAATTTTCTTTTTTTGTTGTGTCTTTGCCAGATTTGGTATCAGGATGATGCTGGCCTCATAAAATGAGTTAGGGAGGAGTCCCTCTTTTTCTCTTTTTTGGAATAGTTTCAGAAGGAATGGTACCAGCTCCTCTTTATACCTCTGGTAGTTCTAGCCGAAGTCTAAATTGTAGCTAGAACTACACTTTGTAGTTCTAGCCTGAGTCCAAAGGCTGATAGTCCAAAGAACTGATAATACGTTTCTGTCTTAAGGCCTGCAGGCTCGAGACCCAGGAACAGCAGATGTTTCAATATGAATCCAAAGGTAGGAAAAACAAACAAAAATGTCCCAGCTCAAGTCAGTCAAGCTGAAGGAAATTCTCCCTTATTCCTATGGGTCAGCGTTTTTGTTCTATTCGTGTCTTCAGCTGATTGGATGAAGCTCACTCACAATAGAGGGGCAATCAGTTTTACAGCCTACGGATTCAAATGTTAATCTCATCTAGAAACACTCTCACAGACACACCCAGAATAATGTTCAACTAAATGTCTGGACATACTGTGGCACAGTTAAGTTGACACATAAAACTATCCGTCACAGCATGCCTTGCTATAATTACCATTTCAAACATGTCAAAATGTCCTCATAATCCATATAAACTGCTTACACATTACCCTTACTCTTTGTACACTTTCTTCCCTCCCTTTCATTTACCCTTCCTTTCTTTCTTTCAAATCACATACAGATAATTTCAAATATGAATTTATTTTATTAATAAACGACTAAATTAGGACCACATTGAGAATATTTAGGTTTGGGAGAATACATTTCAGAATATATACTTACAGACTTCTGTCACGTGCGTCCATGTGATGAGAGTCCACAAAACAGGCTTTGTGTGAGCAACAACCCTGTTTATTTCACCTGGGTGCAGGCGGGCTGAGTCTGAAAAATGAGTCAGCAAAGGGTGATGGGATTATCATTAGTTCTTATAGATTTGGGATAGGCGGTGGAGTTAGGAGCGATTTTTTGTGGGTAGGGGTTGGATCTCGCAAAGTACATTCTCAAGGGCGGGGAGAATGTTACAAAGTACATTCTCAAGGGTGAGGGAGTATCACAAAGTACTTTATGCAAGGGCAGGGAGGGTGTATTGTCATAAGGTCAATTGATCAGCTAGGGTGGGACAGGAACAGATCACAATGGTGGAATGTCATATTTTGTGGTTTTTCAGTTGCTTCAGGCCATCTGGATGCATACGTGCAGGTCACAGGGGATGTGATGGCTTCGCTTGGGCTCAGAGGCCTGACAACTTAATACTGAATGAAGTGAAAATAGTTCTACAGTCGTCCAGGCACAGTGGTTCATGCCTGTAATCCCAGCACTTTGGGAGGCCAAGGCGGGCAGATCACCTGAGGTCGGGAGCTCAAGACCAGCCTGACCAACATGGAGAAGCCCTGTCTTTACTAAAAATACAAAATTGGCCGGGCATGGTGGCACATGCCTATAATCCCAGCTACTAGGGAGGCTGAGGCAGGAGAATCGCTTGAACCTGGGGGATGGAGGTTGTGGTGAGCCGAGATCGTGCCATTGCACTGCAGCCTGGGCACCAAGAGTGAAACTCCGTCTCAAAAACAAGACAAAACAAAATAGTTCTACAAATATACTTCAGCAAAATGTACTATGGATCATTATGGATAACTATGGATACTATGGATAATAATTACTATGGATAATTAAAAGCAGTAATACAGGTAATAAAGTTCTGGGTAGCCCATTTTAATTTTTTTTCTCCAGTTCTAATGTTTCTCAAAAACAAAAACAAATTAACAAAATTAACAAGATGCAACTTTTTTTTTTATAAGTTCATAAGTACAAACTCATTCTTAGTGGTTTCTACAGAATCTGGCATGTAGAAAAGACACAAATGTGAACTCAGTACACATTCATCTTAAGAAAATATTAAAGAGGGAAAACAATTAGCATTTGGTCCCATAAGTGCTTATTTCCGTATAAAACCAGGTCTTGAATCTTAACCAATCTTTAATAACTTTGCATGAAAATATTGGTAGATTTTGTTCAAATTATTCACTTAATGAATAGAACTATCCATCCCCATTCAAATATAGTGAACAGCATCTTTCTCTGGAATTGTTTACAGCTGATTACATAGAATATCTGTAATCCTCAGCTTTACCAAAAATAATCAATCAATGCTATGTTAAGCCACAATAATTCTTTTTCTTGCCCCTTCTAGATACTTAATTGGAAGAAGAGGACGTGATGAAGCTTCTTATGCTTATCACCTAACAATTCCCTTTAGAACCATTTTTGTTGTTGTTCTACTCAATGTTTTCTACAAAAGAAGAGGAACTTTAACCCAGTGCAACCATTGTTTTCAACTCAATTAACATTTCATGAATAAATGGCCTTCCTCCCTCATTTCCCACTTGGCCAGATCCACCCTATTTCCAGGTAGCACCTATACTCTCACTGTCAAGTGTTTTTATCTCAAGAAGCTAGCCTTTCATTGAGGTTTCTTATTTTTAAATACTTTGTCACTGAATTCAGTATTCAGACCAATGCTTGGCAATACTGAGTAGACTTTGGAATAACCTGGGGAGGTTAAAGAAAACAGTAACTGGGTCTCACACCAGAGCGAATACATTACAATCTTTCTATGTGGGATTTGGGCATAATAACTTTTTCCTAAGGGTGATTTAACATAAAGTCAAGTTTTTGAATCAGTGCTTTATAAGCAGTTGATGGGATATCCTTTGAATTCCCCCAGGTAATTGGAATATTTGACTTGTATGGATATTTCTCTACTGGCAAATGCCAAAAAATGTTTTAGAGGCAGTATTGATGAAGAAATAAAGTAAAAAATGAGGTAGTGAATTTTATTTGTATATTATACAAAAATACTCTGGAGAGTGCCTACAAGAGGAAACCAATTGGCTTTTTCCTCTCTAAAATTTTATTATGAAAATTATCAAACATACAGAAGTAATGAAAGACTCATAACCAAGCAAGTAAACACTCATAACAAGTAAACACTCATAACCAACTCACCAAATTCAACAGTAGCTAATATTTTGTTATATTTGCTTCTTTCTTTCTCAGTTTCTTTTTACAAAATAGCCATTTAGGTATCTAGGTTTATGGAAAACTGCCTTATAGTAGAAAAGAATGTGTAGCCTTGTAAGTATTTATTCTTTGAAGGGGACAGTGTGGATTCAGATGATTATTTTGTAAACTACATATATTTAAATGTATAAAAATATTAAACACACATATGCTCATTTATCTATATTTGTACCTTCTTGGGTATTTATATAATAAGTCACAATTTATATGCCATATCTAATATGCTATATAGAAATCAATGCTAACATATCTCATAGGGAGTTATTATTTAGAGAGGTCTGAACCAAAGAATTACGTTTACAGTATCAGCTCTGACTTTAACAACAGCCAAAATATATGGTAATATTTTATAGATGAAAAAACTGAGGAGTTGTGCAATTCATAGTCATATGAGCTCTGCTTTGTAGACATCCACTACACCAGTGGTTCTGAAATTTTAGCACGTATGAGCATCAACTGAAGAACATGTGTAGATGTGTAGATGTAGTAACAGTTTTCCAGAGAAGCAGAACTGCTGTGTGTATGTGTGTGTGTGGTGGGGGCGGGGGATTGGGGGGGAGAGAGAGAGAGAGTTGAGAGACAGAGAGAGGAGAGAGAGAGAGAGTAAGAAATTGATTCTATGGAAGCTGAGAACTCCTTAGTCTGCCATCTGCAAACAGGAGACCCAGAAAGCCCGTGGTGGAGCTCAGTTTGGGTCTGAAAACCTAAATATCAAGAGAGCCAGTGGTGTGAGTCTCAGTCTAAGGGCAGGAGAAAAGTGATGTTTCAGCTGAAAGTTTGAAAGGAAACTTTCAAAAGTTTCCTCCAAACTTTTGTTCTATTTAGCCCCTAATCAGGTTGGATGATGCCCACGCTCACTGTGGGGAGCCATGTGCTTTACTGAATTCACTGATTCAAATGCTGATCTCATCTGCAGAAACCCTCACAGACACACCCTGGAATACCGTTCAACCAAATGTCTGGGCACTCTGTACCCTGTCAAGTGGACACATGAAATTAGCCATCACAACATGTTAAAATGCACATGGATGGTCCCCACCCTCAGAGTTTTCTAAATCAATAGGTCTAGGGTGGAACCCAAGACTTATTTCAAGATTTATTTCTATTTTCTTCTATCAGTATCCCAGTTGATACTGAAGCTGTTAGTCCAGGGTTCATACTTTGAGAACCACATCACTGAACTTCAAGACAGCTCAGGAGTGATGGGTTTCTATGTCCATCAATATTCTGTACCTTATTTTCCCTCACTGTTTGTTTTGTTTGAAATGCCCTTCCTACATTTTTGCATCACCTTTTAACAAATAGTTGATTATCCTCTACTAAAAAAAATACAAAATCCATCCTGGCTAACACGGTGAAACCCCATCTCTAACAACAACAACAAAAAATTAGCCGGGCGTGTTGGCGGGCGCCTGTAGTACCAGCTACTCAGGAGGCTGAGGCAGGAGAATGGTGTGAACCCAGCAGGCAGAGCTTGCAGTGAGTCAAGATTGTGCCACTGCACTCTAGCCTGGGTGACAGAGTGAGACTCCGTCACAAAAAAAAAGAAAGAAAGAAAGAAAGAAAGAAAGAAAGAAAGAAAGAGAGAAAGAGAGAAAGAGAGAAAGAGAGAAAGAGAGAAAGAGAGAAAAAGAGAGAAAGAAAGAGAGAAAGGGAAAGAAAGAAAGAAAGAGGTGATTATCATAAAATATACTTTATGAACAGCTCAATCCTTTCCCCAACAGACAGACAGACACACACATGCACACACCCATACCTACACACACACACACCAAAATATGTTTCTAGTTCCTCAGGGAGCTTGACAGGAAAGAAATATACCGGATTACCCTGTCTAACCAAAGAGCCTAGACCCATACTTTTACCTGTTAAATGTTCATAAAAAGTTTCTTGAATTGTCATCTTTTACACACATGGTTACTATAAAGGGAAATTTAAAATATTATCTGGATAGTTTTTACCATGATTCTACATAGAGACAGGTTTGCAAAGAACATTCAGTGAATATTTATGTTATACAGACAGAAAAAAAGCCTATAAGGACTAATTTTCAAATGCTTTCTGCTTCTTTGAAATATTGAAACAGGACATCATTCCCATACACACCTCAGACACATGTCCTCAGAAAGCTGTGGATCTTCACAAAGCTGTATGGGAGAAATAAAACATAAAAACTAGATTTTAAAATAAAATATGTGTAAAATACTAACATTGTGAACCACATGACCTGCTGATATCCTTTGAGGCTCAAAGTCCATTTATATCTGAAATAATTAAGCTGGGAATAATATGTAAATCGTGTACTAGTAACTCTGAATTCCAAATATAAGCTGTTCTATAAAATGAGATAATACTGCCAATAACCTTATAAGTTTATTGTGAGAGTTAAGAGAAATAGCACATCCAAAGTTCTTAGAAAACTCCCTGAGAGGCCGGGGCTGGGGCTGAGGCTCAAACACTCACACAAAACATGTGACATTTATCATAATACTCAACAGGAGTCAGATTTTTTTGTTATGGAATCCCCCCTTGACAATGTCAGAGAGTAGAAACAAATTCCTCCTGCATTTTGGAGTATTTTTTCTACTCCAAACTTTAATTTTGTGAACCTATTGGTTTGGGCAGATGGGCCCATTTATCATCATTGCAAACTGATACTAGTAAGTGCATAATTTTATCTCGGATCTAGTGTGAGAGATCAAAGAATCAGGTTGGGGATATATTTTTAAAAGCTTACTTATGAAAGTTTAAAATGAATAGTACATTTTAACATTTCTATAAGTTGAAAGATATAATGTAATGTAAACATCTGTGTACCAATGAAGAACAGGTAAACAATGGAACGAAGGAAAATTCCGAAACAGGAGGGATTACAGCTTAATATCTCTTCCTCACCTCTGGGTACCATGTTATTATTTATTTTGGCTAATATGTTATCCTTCTTTTTGAAGAAAAAGTCAGAACAGAAATGATGCACATATAACCAGACAACCTCCCTAGCCTTTTTCCCATAAAGGAAAATTAAGTCAGGTTAACAGTTTCATATTTTATTAGATTAACGTGAAAATTTGGTATAACACACACAAAAACGTGCTATTTCACTTTTCAAAACCAAACTTCCAGACCAGAGTAAACACTGTTGCTTTTACTATATTTTTCTACTCTAATTAAGCTAAGTAACCATAAACAAGTCACTTAGCTTCTTGGAACCTCAATTTCTTTTATCTGCAAAATGGAGATTATGATCCTTCCCTTCCTCCCATACTAATTTCAAGGATAAAAGCAATTTTTGATGAGAGAAGTGTTACATATATGGATAGTGATATTCTAGACCTCAGAAATATTATGGTGTAAAAGTACACTATCTATTTTCAAATTTTTTTATTCTTTATGTCTCTGGGTGATCATATTCTGAATATTCAACACCAAGACTTCCATTTCCTTTTGAAAAGAGCTATAGAAATACCCTCTTCCATCTCATTCAAGTTAAAATATGGTTAATATTAGTAACAGTTATAATCCATAGCATATGCACCTGTTGTCATAAATAACATTTCAAAGGTAAGGGCAAGGATGAGAATGAAAGAACAGAGACATTATATGTTATAGTGAAAAGAAGGCCATACTGGGCATCTGAAATACCAGCTCACTGAGTCTAAGGCACCTTATTTCCCTAAACCAGAGGGTCCTGCTATAATCCATTAGTCAAAAGCCATGTTAGTGAATATGATATGTGAAAAAGCAAAGGTGTTATGTTTGAGAACAAACTATCTTGTTCTTGGCTAAACCGTAGAATCTTATTTCCATTTCATTAATTACATTTGGCACCTACAACTCTGTCAGCAACGTAAGATGGTATACAAGGCCAAGTGTACCCACACATGGCCTTGAGAATTTCTGCAGGCAACTTACTTCCCAATTTTAGATCCTACGTTGATGGGTACCTCAATGCCTTGTTTCAAGCCATTTTCTCATAGCCCTGTCATAGAAAGGAAGGATGCTTGCCTCAAATTCTGAGAGCTTCATCCCAGCAGGGTGGATATTAGCTGTCCTCCCCAGCATTTCATTAAAGGAAGATGACAGTGCATTTAGCTCCACATCCAACTGCATTGTATAGGCCATTATTCTCCTTAGTACCAAAATATCAGTATTGGGAAACAATTCAGCATAGAATTCTATGTTCAAATTCTGATTCTGCCAAGTACTGTGTAAGCAATTCTCTTCATATATAAAATGGAAACATAATACCTCCTAAAGTTGCTTGGAAGATTAAATAAGATAAACACAAACACACAGTTCCTTGCACATATAATAATAATGATGGGAATAATAATTGTTTCTCTTTTGAAATATTTTGTACTACTTTACAAGGATGTTATTAGGCTGTTGGCAATTTAGAATATCATCTTTATTAGAAAGACTTTCAAATTCCCTTTCAACATAAGCTAATGCAGAAGTTTCTAGGAAAATGAGTATTTATGTTTGCCAAAAATACCTCATAACACAGTATACAACCTTAGTGTTTTTACAACATCTTTAGGTGGTAACTCTTAGAATTCCCATTTTACAGGTGAGGAAACAGATCCAATGAAGGTACTGAAGGCCATAAGACAACAGACAGAACTATGATAAAAATAACAACAGCAGCAGCAGCATCAATAACAATAATGATAATCATCATCATAGCAACAACAACTAACATTTTTGGCAAGTTTACTAAGCTCCAGATCTCTTGCTGAAATAAGTAACATGTATTGTATAATTGTGTCATTATTTTCCCAAAAGAACAAAAGTAATACTTAGATCAGTGGTTTGCAACCCTGGCTATGCATGAGAATTAACGTGAGCACATTAAAAAATATTGATACTCTGCACCCATCCCCAGATATACTGGTTTAATTGGTCTTTGGTGGTGCACAGATATTGGTGTCTGTTTTAAAGCTCCTAGGTGACTCTAACTTGCAGCCAGAGTATAAGACTCCTGCCTTGCAGAGGTTAAGTAGCCTATTGAAATTACTCATATGCACAGAGCTTTCTCCTAACTTGCCACTGAAAAACTCTTACTCTTAAACTCTCTGTAATGCTAACTCCATATTCTTTCTTTTCACTGTGCCAGTTGCTGTCCCTTCTTTCCCCAGCACATATTGTCTTGGCTTGACTACAGACATTGGCTTCACACTGAATTCTTTTAACACCTGTTTCCACTCACTTCCCTCCTCATTGGGCACAGAAAGAAGAGAATAATTCTGAGTTTCAGCAGAGTTATTAGCACCTCCTTGTCAGACCGTATCTCACATTTCCTTGCCTATAATATGTCTCTGCTCCTCGACCACAGGGTGCTAGTCTAATACGGAAGCTGGCTGAGAAGAACACGAGGAGTCGCAAAACATAAGTGCTAAGTGTTTACGGTGATAGCTATTATTAAGCTGGCTTCTTCTGGAACCGCTACACTTCCCAGCCCACAGTATCAGATAAGGCAGAGTTAAAGCTGGAGGTTTTCCCTAGCAGGATCAATGAGACTATCTACTTCAGAGTTACCTGAAGACAGGCACACAAAGATGAATATCACATGTTCTCACTCATATGCAGGAGCTAAAAGAGTTTGTCTCATGGAGGTGGAGAGTACAATGATAGTTACCAGAAGCTGGGAAGGGTGGGAGTTGGGAATGAAGACGGATTGGTTAATGGATACAAAAAATACAGTTAGATACAAGGAGTAAGTCCTGGTGTTCAATAGTGTATGATGACTATCATTAACCATCATTAATTGCATATTTCAAAATACCTGAAAGAGAAGAAATGCTCTCAACACGAAGAAATGATAAATGTTTGGGGTGACGGATAGTCTACATATCCTGATTTGAGCACTGCATATTGTATGCATTTTTCAAAGTATCACAGGCACTCCCCCATAAGTATGTACAATTATTATGTATCAATTAAAAAATAATTGCCTGAAGGTGAGAATTGTTGAAAATGTAGATTTCTGGGATAAATCCAAGTCTTCAAACTTAAAATTCCTGACAGCACTATGTGTCAATAAAATTTGGAGATTATTCTGATAAAAATAAAAATCGATAAGCCTCTCTTTCAACAGAGCCTACTTCTAACCCAGCATGGGAGATTAAAACTGTGAGATGGAGATGACATAGATCAGAATTTCTCAACAGCAACCATGAGATAAGAGAGGGACAAGACCTTACTTCCCAACCCCAGCAGGATGAAATGAAGAAACCAGCAAGAGCCAGCAGATGGCACAAAAAGCAACCTCTAGTTGCTCTCATTGCTCATTAGCATAAGACACACTCACCAGCGCCACCACCAATGCCACGGCAAAGACCCGGAAGTTACCGCCTCTCTGTATGGCAAGAACTCAGAAGTTACCACCCATTTTCTAGAGATTTATGAATAATCTACCCCTTGATTTGCATGTAATTAAAAGTGAGAATAAATACAGCTAGACAGCAGTCCACAAGTGTTCACTCTGAGCACACTGCCTATGGGTTAGCTCTGCTTGGTAGGGAGCAGTACCAGTTCAACAAAAGCTTCTGTTTTTTACTTCTGACTCAGTCTTGCATTCTTTCCTGACCAAATCCAAGAACCCCCTCTGATAAACCCCAAATCTGGGGGCTCACCTACCCTGCATCAACACTACTGATATTTTGGACAGGACAATTCTTTGGCATGAGGGATGAGAGCTATGCACATTGTAGGATTATGGGCAATGTACCTGGCCTCTGCATATTAGAGGTTAATAGCATCTCCCTAGTCATCACAATCAGAAATAGTATGATGGGAAAGGCAAAATTGCCTCCTGTTGAGAACAACTAACATAGATGAAAAGAGGGATTCATGATGTCCCTGAGCATTCAGGACCAGTTTTATTCCATAATGATTCTTCCTAATACTAATTTTTCACTTTCTTGCACATTCTGCACACAGATTATTACATTCATTGTTAATTATATTATGCAATTGATTGGATGTCCACTATATATGCCAGAAGCATGACTAGGTATTAATACCTATTATCTCCTTTATCTGCCCTGCTCTGCAATGTAGTACACTGGTCTAACGCTACAGGTTGTAACGCTACAGGTTGTAACACTAAAATATGTAGGACTGCCTAGGTTTCTCCAATACTTTACAGCTACACAATCTGGAGAATGGTTACTATGTCTCAGTTTCAACAACAACAACAAAGTAGGGTAATAATAGCATCGTATTAGTCTGTTTTCACACTTCTATAAGGAAATACCCTAGCCTGGGTAACATAAAAGGAAAGAGGTTTAATTGACTCACAATTTCACATGATTGGGGAGGCTTCAGGAAACTAATAATCATGGTGGAAGGTGAAGGGGAGGCAAGGACTTTCTTCACATGACGGCAGGATAGAAAAGAGAGAGCGAAGTGGGAAAAGCGCCTTATAAAACCACCAGATCTCATGAGACTTCACTCACTCTCATGAGAACAGAACTGGGGAAACTGCTCCCATGATCCAATAACCTCCCACCAGGTTCCTCCGTTGACATGTGGGGATAACAAATCAAGATGAAATTTGGTTGGGGACACAGACAAACCATATCAAGTATCTACCTCAGATGTGTAAATTACGCATAAGATGCTTATTACCATGGCTAATGTATAAAAACAACTAATGTTTACTGAACTCTAACGGTTATATTAATTCCATTTGACAGATGAAAGAACAGTTGTGCTTATGGATTCAGTAACTTGCCCCAAATCATAGAGCTAAAAAGTCTCAGAGCTTGGATTCAAATACCGAACTGTCTGATTCAAATGCCTTATTTTTCACAATACAACAGTACATAAATTGCTAGACAGCATGTTAATGCTCTTCTCCATATCCTTTTAAAATTGCGTTTCTTTTGAATCCTCGACCCCTTACTCTTGGCAATAATGACTCTCTAGTCTGGTCCAGACTAACAATGCTTGCATGATATTTTAAAACACTAAAATATGCAGTACTTAAGAAATTGTCAGTAAATACACTAAGTTCTAATGGAATCTGCCATTTATTGGAATGAAATAATTTGATTTATTTGTTGTAGCAAGATGCTCTAGGAAAATTCTAGAAAACTGGAGAAAAACTGGGTTCTAGGTTGGCTTGGACATTAATAATCTGAGTCCCAGAGATCTGGAGACAACCTGGCGGAAGTTCTCTGTCTCTTGGCATTTCTGATTTCATGTTGTCTCAGTGAATTTTGACTCTTTTAAATGTATCCTGTATGCAATGTGTGCTCAACAAACATCTTTAGAAAGGATGAATAAATGACTTGATTACAAACCCATGATATTTTCCACAGCAGATCTTCAAAAGATGACAATATTTGTTTTCTCCTTCCAGCATGTTCTTACTCAAATATTTTGGCATCCAAGCATAAATCATTGAGAAAAGGCCCTTTCAATATTTTGTACCATAATATCCAAACTCTAGTCAGAAAAGAATTTTCTCTTGTTTAAAACAATGAATTTCAAAGCACTTTATTATTGCAGGGTTCATTTGGTTTCACTGTGGAACAGAAAAAAAAAATACTCATTCCAGAAGATAAATAAATTTGGTGACTTTAAGGTTTGGGATTTATTGCTTTACCTCCTGGGGAAATACAGCAAACAAGGACACACATTATTCTGTCTGAATAATTTGTTTGCCCGATGAAACCCCCAGTCAACAATTAATATTGCAGGTTCTTTGAGAGTTTAATGTATTTATAGATAATTTGTAAGTACTGACTTTTTAAGTGGTTTTAAATATCCAAGTAAGCAATGTGAGCCTGGAATAATCTGCATGTTCATTTGCTAAACAATTTATGATAGAAAACATTGCTACATTCTGATTCCACGTTTTTGTTTTATTATTTAGGTTTCTAAATTGCTGTTCAACATAGTAGAGAAAATTCAACCTGTTAATTTCAGTAAATCTCTAAGGAAATATAAAAATAGTTATCAATTATGCGAAAAATATTTTCTGATTAATCAGCGCTTGATGAAAAGGACCATTAGCTTTCTTAGTATTAATGGGACTCTTTATCACGATCACTGCCTGTGCATGCTTATTGATTAATTGACTAGAAGAAGAGATGGTGCATACATCAACCTGTATTCTTGGAAAGAAAACCATTATAGAATTAGAGCTATAATTACTATCTTAAAGAAACTCTGATGTGAGGAACAGATGGGAATACTAGAATAGATTTGATTAATATTTTTAAATGTCAAAAATGTTCTGATTCTGAAAAAAGTAACACATTCAAAGTATTAATTTGTTCAATTCCCTGTTGAAAACAAGTAGCACCCCAGATGCCCCTTACATTGAATTTGCACAATGAGAATATGATGTTTTTATTAAGGTATCTCCTATCTGATGGTTTAGGAGGTAGAATATTTTTCTTTTGGACATTAGAATACAAATAGAAGAACCTTCTAATAGTAACTTATTTGGAAATAATTATTTGAACAAAACACGTTTTTTGATGGTACCTTTCTATGTTGCCCAGGCAGGAATGCAGTGGCTATTTCATAAGTGCGATTGTAGGACACACCAGACACAAACTCCTAGGCTCCTGCCATTCTTCTGCTTCAGCTTCCCAAATAACTGGGACTAGAGGCACATGCCATCATGCCCAGAGGTAATAATTCCTAATAGGGCAACAAATATTTGACAGAGGACTGTACTCATGGTGAAATGAGCATGGGCTGTAGAGAGAGATCTCCCTGAGTTTGCTTCTGGCTCTGCCGTTTCCTAGTAGTGTGTCCTTCAGCCAAGTCTTTATTTATTTATTTATTTTAATTTGCATATAGTAAAACTCAATCATTTTGTTGTTGAGTTCTATGAATTTTGGCAAATGCGTAGTGTGTTGTAATACCACAACAATCTAATCAAGAAATACAATATTCCCATCACCTCAAAATATTATCTTTGCTGCCCCTTTGTAGTCAAATACCTCTCCTGTACCCTGGTAACTACTGATCTGTTTTCCATCTCTAGTTTTTCCTTTTCCAAGGCATCATTTAAATTAAATCATAGGTAGCCTTTTGAGCTTAGCTTCTTTCTCTTATTATAATGTATATTCAAGTAAAATGAAGAGCCGTGTTCACACAAAACCTGTATTTGAATTTTTATAGCTGTGTTATTCATAACTGGCCTGTACTAGAAACAAACAAAATATCAAGTGATGAATATGGAAACTAACTCTTCTATATCCAATAGAATAATACTCAGCAGACAAACTACTGGTACATGCAGCAATGTATATTGATCTCAAATGCTTTGACCAATTTTTAATCTCTGCATTTGCCAAACTTCTCATCTGAGAAACGAAAAAAAAAAAAAAAAAAAGCCAGGATTGCAAATTCATGGTGAGAGCTGAAATATTTAATGTAAAATATTTTGTAATGTGTTCAGCTCATAGAAGTTGCTCGAATACTTTTTTTGCACTATTATTATACATTTCTATGGGATAATTTGATTAATTGAGTATGATAGACAACAGTGGTTAAAACAGAACTATAGCCACAATCAAAGTCATTCCAATGTCATACTTGCCCGAATCCTGGTTTTGGCAAGAAAGGATGGTATAAGACTCCAGACTGTGACTGCTATTTCTTTGGCTCACTCCTATTGATACAGACAGGAGACAGGGAAATACTGGGTAGAAGAGGGCAGTTCCCCAGCAAAGGCCCCACCCTCAAGCCTGGATATCCACGGCCCTAAATGGGAACAGGCATTCCTGTTTTTGTGCCCAAAAAGTTGCCTTTTGTCCCACCACACCCTACTATCCTGTACCCATATAAATCCCAGACCCCAGGATCCAGAAGACGAGCAGAGGAGCAGACAAATGGCAGAACATCTGGCAGAGACGGAGAGAAGAGAAGGAACGCCAGGAGGAGTTCAGCTGCGGACAGAGAATCAGCTGAAAGATGGCCAAACTCCAGGTGAAGATCATTTTCCCACTCCACCCCCTGTCCAGCTCCCCATCCATCCTGCTGAGAGCCACCTCCACCACCCAATAAAACGCCGCATTCACCAACCTTCAAGTCTGTAAGTTCCCCAATTCTTCTAGGATGCTGGACAAGAGCTCAGGATACAAGAAGCTGTCACACTGGCCCTCTGCCCTTGCAAAAAGGCAGAGGGTCCACTGAGCTGGTTAACACTTAAAGCTGTTGGCAGACAGCAAGGCTAAAGGAGCTCACTGTAACATACACCCACTTGGGCTCCTGCACCTGTTTGTCTGTGTGCTGCCCCTCCTGTAAGGGGTCTGAGCAGTGGCAGTGACCGAACAGACGAGCCACATCCCTATTGCAGGTCCTGCAAGGGAGGTTAGGGAACTCTCCCGTTTCATTACGGAGGGGAGATAATCTCTATGTCCCAAGAAAGGGTTGCCTCCTGCTATAGTTGCTGTGCTTCAAGAAATACAAATAATAGAATAATAATGACAAAACATAAAATAATAATATAGAACGTACAACACATTCTTATATAGCACTTACTCTGCACTCTAGCCTGGCCACAGAGCAAAACTCGGTCTCAAAAAAAAAAAAATACATCTATATACACACACACGTATTTATATTATTTATTATTTATATATAACATGATAAATATATATTATTTAAAATAATATATATTAAATTGTATAGTATGAAACTATATATTATAATATTATGTGATATATCCATATATTATATAATTATATGAATATACTAATATAATATATAATATAAAGTATATATTTATATATAAACTATATATAATTATCTATTATTTCTTAATAATAAAATATATTTTTATATCTATTTATTAATGTAAATAAAATTTTATTTGTTTAATAAATTAAAAATTAGTTTTTATATTATTTATTTCTTAATATATAATACAGTAATGCTATTTATATATAATACATAATACATATTATATTAATATGTATATTATATAATTATGTATATAGTATATATAGTATGTATATTATTATATAAAGCATATATTATACGATACCATATAGCTTTCACTATATTAGAAGTATATAACAGCTAGTATAAATTATGTAGTATATATATACTACATAGTACACAATTTTGCTCTTTTTATAAGATAGCTCTAAGTCAAGTTGTAAAGTTTAATTGTATTTGTTTTTAATTCTTAAAATATGAATAAAAGGAAGTGAAAATGTAAAACAATGTGAATTGCAATTTACTGTGTTTGCAGTTTACTGGTTTAAAATTTACTCACAATGCTTTTACCTGTCTGCCAAGATGTAGTCTTTTCTCCAACATGATAAAAGGTGACTTCCTACCAGCTGCCCCTCCCTGACTGCATGTTTTCAGGCACATTTTTTTTTCAAGTTCAATTGCAGGAAGACTCAGGTAGCTGATATTTACAGAGTTTTCCCTAGTCTGTAGGGACATAATGCAACACGCAATTTTGTGGTTTACCTAGCATGCTGGACTCCCTCTGAGGCTTAGTGACTCCCTACTACCAAAAAAAAATAAAGGTGCAGGGGATTCTGGGAAATAAATGGATATTATTGAAAAAGCAAACAATTGTAAATCAACATACAGGATTTTTCTGGTCTTATTATTTTGTTCAGCCGTACAATGCCTTCCTTATTCACCCGTTTTGTGTAGCGAGGGCAAATTCTTTATGTATACATAAAACCAAAGTGTTATCAGCAAGATACTCAATGATGTGGAATTTAATGAGGCTGAAACCTTTTGAAGGCCCAGAACTATGAACTTGGCAAAGCAGGAAATGAATTGTATACAATTGAGAGGGAGGATGTTAGAAAAAAGGCATTACATTCAAAACAGGAAGAAAAGGCTGAAAAATGTGATCACTCTTTTCACGATAAAGGTCAATTTCAAAGACAGTAATCTGCAGCCTCTACTAAAACTTAACATAAGCTCGTTCTGTGACATAGAAATTCAACTCCTTGGTGTACACCCGGTGGAAACATGAAGATACATTTATTTTAAAATATGTACAAGAATGTTCATAGCAACACTTCATAATAGCTAAAGTTGGGAATTACCAAAATGCCCATCAACTGGAGACTGGATAACTTATCTAAGATGTATATATTTCCAGTTGAATATAACACAACAATAAATATAAATATTGTACAATTACACCACAATAAGATGATTCCTGAAAACATAATGTTAAGAGAAAGAAGTAGGATACTACATGATTCTCGTTACCTAAAATACACAAGCTTGCAAAACTAACCTAGGCTGTTCGAAGTCAGACAATGCCTGTTCTGGGGGTTGCAAAACATGATAGAAGAGAACGGGAAGAATTCTTATGGAGGGCTAGTAATAGTTTTGTTCCTTGATCTATACATTGGATACAAATTGTCTTAATTTTGTGCAGATCTATTCATTTGCAGATATTTGACAGATACAGTTTTCTATATAAATAATAAACTTCAATGTAACATAAAAATAACCATGAAGTCTAAGGTTATTAGTAAAAAAAGGAGAGCATACATGTACATCATATCTCAACAGAAAATATGAGCATCTCAGCCAACGAGTGAGGATGGATCTGCTCTGTATATGCTTTCTGTATGGGTGTCTAGTTCCAGGGGCCCATGGTAAGTCTTTTATTAATTGCTTCACTTAACGTGTCTCAGGGTGGTAGAGCTGGAGAATCACGGGCTGTCATGCTAGTCAGAGGTGGAGCTTAATCCCTGCTCTACAACTCTCTAGCTAAGTAGAGTTGAGTGAGATTTTGACCAACAGTCAATGCTCAAAGGAATAGTGTGAGGCTGTTATTAAGATCATGGATTTATGTAGATAAAAATTATCTCATACATATAAAGTATCTGATGATAACACAGGCCTCTCCCTTCTACATATACTTATACATAGAGAAAGAGTAGAAGAGAACAACAGGTATATCAATATTCATAGTGATGCAGAAAGAGTAGAAGGGAACAATAGGTATATCAATATTCAAAGTGATACAGATATTTTAAAGATATAAAGGCCTACTAATTATATTACAATTAACTTGTTTACTTACCTGAAATTTAACAAAGAACAAGAGGTTTACAGATATGCTGAAACATTCATTAACCAACAAAAGGAAGTGAAATAATGTAAGTGTACAGGCTAGGCTGTTTAGTTCATAATAGACATAGAAATGAGTGAGTACCATACAAAAATATGATGCTGCCGTCCCTTCACAAGCTTAAGTTTTATGAGAAGTTTTTGAGAGATTTTGAATGCTTTCCTAGAATAACATATCAAAACTCTTTAATTTCCTTCAGGTAATTAATAGTGACTAATTAGGAGAGATCTTGTTTAACTTGCTTCAGGTACACAATGAGCAAAGAAAGTTAAGAATAGGTTGTTGAGAATCTGTCATATCTTTTTGCTAGAAAACAAAATGCAAAGTGTTCTTTAAAATTTACAAATATATTGGCCAGGCGTGGTGACTCACACCTGTAATTGCAGCACTTTGGGAGGCTGAAGTGGGCAGATCACGAGGTCAGGAGATCGAGTCCATTCCGGCCAACATGGTGAAACCCCATCTCTACCGAAATACAAAAAAAAAAAAGAAAAAATTAGCCAGGCATGGTGGGACATGTCTGTAGTCCCAGCTACTTGGGAGGCTGAGGCAGGGGATTCGCTTGAACCTGGCAGGTGGAGGTTGCAGTGAGCCAAGATTGCAACACTGCAATTCAGCCTGGTGACAGAGTGAGACTCCATCCCAAAAAAAAAAAAAAAAATTTACAAATATACATTTGTAATACGATATATGAGGGTAAGACTTTGGTCTCTGTTAATCTTCAACAATCAGCGCAGTGCCTGGCAGGTAAGAGGTGCTTAAATATTTGCAAGTAAACAAAAACAAATGCATGACTGTATACATATATGAGTCACATATCCTAAATAAAGCTTTAAAAGTATAAAATAATACCAAGAACTGACCCCTTTGTTATATGCTTCACTCACGCCAACAATAATTTATACCTCCTTCACCTCCTTCTCCATTGCTCATACTTTTAGGAAACCACAGGTTTGTTTTTTAGTTCATAGATCTATTTATTCCAAATTATGTTAATATATAATATTTGATAACCATTAATCAGTTTTATGCATATGTTTCAGAACAGAAAATATTGTTTACTTTCTTGTTCATGGATTATAAAACATCTATTTACTATAATATTACAAAATTTGTTCCTGCATTCTCTTTTCTATTTAGAATTGTATGTTTGTGTGTGTGTTTGTCCTATGTCCCATAGACATATGTATGAAAGAGTAAAATAGTTTCTTTTTTCTTATTTGACCAACTGGCATTATATTTTAAAAGCTCAGGGTTTTTGAATGTTTACACATCCCATATAAAAATTTACTTATTGATCATCTTAAACAGACATCCTCACAAGATGATAACATTAAGTAAGAAAATACCATTTCTGGAAAGAAATGGATCATCACTCTGCACATAATGCATTGCATTAATACAGTCCACTCCCTAATATATTTTTAAAAAATCACTTCACTTTTGACATTCCCATTATTCCTTATTGCTCCGTGTAATATGAGCTTATGTTTGAAAGATGGTTTGTTAAAATCATGTTCCTAAGTAAAACTCTCTTGTTTATATGTATTTTTTATTTTTTTAAATCAGCTAAACTAGGCCAAAGCAGTAACTATGAAAACCAAAATGAGAGTGTTGGTGTTCATCACTGAGTGCAGATGTATCTAAAAACAATGTAATTTTAATTTCTGGAATCAGTATTCATTTGAGTACACTATTGAGTAGTAATGAATGTGTGTTTATTCATTACCATAAATAATTCTCTTTTCTTCGGCGATATTGTTATATGTAGGTGGGAAATTCTTTTGAAAATTTCTTTAGGATTATTAATGATCATGGCCATAATGCACTCCAATATTTAAAGTGAGTCTGCAATACATTTTGTTTTCACCAGTTGATGACAAGCATTTCTTTCACTGGGGAAGCATGCCTTTTCCATTCAGCTTTCTCTAATTCCAGGGATAGCTATCTGACTTAATTTGGGTCAATTTGAGTCCTCTTAGTACCTTTTTGGAAGAGTTCTCTTTTTGTTATTCAGTTACCATTTAAAGAACCATGTGATGCTAATGCTGTCATTGCCTGTAATTCCTCCCAAGAAAATGATGAGTTTTTGAAAATGATGTACCACAGAGCAAAGGAGCATCAAGACATTGGGGGGGAAGAGCCATGACCTATTCTCCCCCCACTTAAACCACTAGTGTTTTAAACAAGGTCAATTCTTCAAAATTCCCTTGACTATGAGCCATGAATTCTACTTTTATCAAAGCTTATTTGAGATGATCAGCACTTCTAGTCACAGGTGATAAAATACAGTGAATAAATATGTTTCTCCATTAGTAAATGCTATGAAAGTATGGATATATTTATGCCTATTTTTTATACTTGTTAAAGCCCTTGGTGCAAATTAGAAGTTTTGTAAAGGTTTCTTAATTGAACAATTAAATTGAACTGAGGGGAAAAAAAAAAAGACAAAATTTTTAAGAATTTGAGAATTGTGTCAATCATTTTAAAAAGTACAATAATATCCCTTAACAAATATTATTATCACAATGATACAATTTATTGCCAGAACAATTATTTCCAGATAAGAGACAAAAGAGTAATATTCTTTTTAAATTATTTCATCAGATATATATATATATATATAT
>NW_016821003.1:2840018-2845833 GCF_001698545.2 Rhinopithecus bieti
TATATATATATTTTTTTTACCAAAAAAGAGTAGGAGATTCTTGTTTAATCTGTAGTCGGTTGTACCAGAAATGTATGTGGCTGGCAGAAAATTAAATCCTAGTCATTATTGTCTCTTCCTGGGGTCATCTGAAGGACCAACACAGGGGTCTTATACAGAATATTTACGAAATACCCCAAATCTCTGTCCTCACCAGGCACCACCAACATATGCTCATGATCCGGAATAGCTTTGTATCAGGCTGTTTTTGCATTGCTATATAAAAAAAAAAAAACCCAACACTGGAAAATTTATTTAAAAAGAGGTTTAATTGGATCCTGGTTCTTCAGGCTGTACAGGGAGCATGATTCTGTCATCTGCCTGGCGTCTAGGGAGGCCTCAGGAAACTTACAGTCATGGCAGAAGGCAAAGAGGGAGCAGGAATGCCTTACATGGTGACAACAGGAGCAAGAAAGCAAATAGGAAGATGCTACACACTTTTAAGCTAGCAGATCTTGAACAATAATGAGGACGCCATGAAGGGGATGGTACTAAATCATTCACGAGAAATCTGTCCCCATGATCCTTTCACCTCCCACCAGGCCCCACCTTCAACATTAGGGATCATATTTCAATCTGAGATTTGTGTATAGACACAGAGCCAAAGTATATTGAGCATATTTTCCAATGATTCAGGTTTCTTTAGATTTCATGCTCTTAAATAATAGGGATCTTATTGATTCTGGGAGACCATGACCTACAATTTGGTCTCTGAAAATGCACCAAAAGTTATTCATTTCTTCACCTTCCCAGGAGATAGGGAAGTCTTCACCTTCCCAGACATGATTGATAGGAGAAGTTCATGAGTCTTTTGCTGAGCCCCAAACCACCATCCCTAGGGCAATCTTGGAGAAGTCCAAAACAAGAAACCCAAAAGAAGGCAGGGAAAGGAAAACAGAGGTAAGCACTAGAAAACAAATAATAAAGGGGTAAATCTAAGTCTGCACATGTGATAATCAAATACAAATGATCTAACACTCCAATTAACAGTCAGAGAATGGCTAAATAGATAAAGAAGGATATTACGTAATGACAAAAGAGTCAGTTCTCCAAGAAGTCAAAATAAACATAGATTTAAAAAACTTGAATATGCACTTCAGCAAAGAGCATACATAGATAAAACATAAGCACATAAAATGATTTCCACCATCATTACCCATTAAAGTAACACAAATTGAAAGCATGATGGGCACCACTACACATCTGTTGGAATGACTAAAAACAAAAAACAAGCAAACAAATGAAAATCTGAAAATACCAATTGGTAATGAGGATGAAGAGTGACAGGAATTCTCATATGTGGTTGTTGGGAATGCAAAATAATACCAGCCCTCTGGAAGGGTTTATCAGTATCTTAACAGTTAAGAATGCACAATACCATAGGACCTAGAGATTGCACACCACAGTGTTTACCCTAGAGAAATAAAAACAGGTTCACACAGAAACTTGTACACCAATGCCTACAGCAGCCCTATTCAATTGTCCCAATCTGAAAATATCCCAAATGTTCTTCAATGAGTGAATAAGCAAACTGTGGCACATCCACACAATGGAGTACTACTTAACAATATTAATGAATCTTCTGTCCACACCAGTCACCAGTGACATGTGCTTTGATGCACACAAAAATGCACATAAATCTCAAAGGCATTATAAAATTCTAGTCTCAAGAAATTTTATACTTTATGATTTCATTTATGTGACAATCTTGAAAAGACAAAACTGTTGTACTAGAGAATAAATAGGTGTTTTCCAGGATTTATTGGCCAGGGGATGCCATGTTTATAAAGAAATGGAATGCATGAGTTATTTAGGGGTTATCCTGTATCTAGATTTTGATGGTTGTTACATGAATCTACGCATAGACTCAAATTTCTAAAGCTGTACCCCAAAATAAAAATTGCTAATAGAAAATTCTGCTTTTCAAAAACATGATTACTTGTCAATGTAGGGTCATTGGTTTTAACAAATGTACCACATTGATGAGGGATGATGTTGGTAGTAGGGAGGGTGAGGCGGGGCACCGGGGGACTATAGAAATGCTATGTACCTTCTGCTCGATGTTGCTGAAAACTAAAGCCACTCTCTAAATAAAGTATACTTAAAAAAAAAAAAAAAAACATACATCTTTTACCTTACTATATGGGATACACCAGCATAATTTTCTCAAAACAAACAAAACAATATGTGAGAAATTCAGTTCTATTTGCAAGTTTCATCTACTTTAAGCCCTGAAACACAAATCACGTTATAGCAAGAGGACACAAGGACTTAGCTACCTTCATGTATAGGGAGAGTAAATATCCATACACTTATACTCAAAATATAACATGTGATCTCAATAAATCATCCTGAAGCTCATGGCATCAGAACCTTCCCTAAATAGTGGTACTCATAGGCACGTCCCGCAGGAAGCCCCTGACACTCAGTTCATCTTGTGCCTTAATCGTGACAAAACCCAAAACCTGTGAGGCAGGGTACTGCTATTACATATTTCTTATCACTATTCCTGTGAAGTCACTGAACTTCAGTGCCTAGAAGTTTCCTTAACTTGCTGCGTGTCAAAATCTTTCTTGTTTCTCTCAGATGCATTAATAAAGTTCAACCTGCAGTAGCTCAGAATGGTAGAAAAGAAATCAGACTTTGCAAGCACCTGCAAGGTACCAGGCACCATTCAAGGTAATTAAAAGTGGTCTCCTTTGATCCTTGAATCCACCAAGTGAGGTACCTAGATTTGAAACCACCATGGGAGGTGGGAATTCTGCTGCAGTGGAATCCTGGTTTGGGCACGTGTAAGTAAGTTGTCCACGGACAAAACTTGAATAGGTGTCAAGGCCGAATACTGCAGAATTCCCATTTGCAGTTGCTGCTGAGATGATAGAACACAGGGCAGTGGTGCAAAAATGAAGCATATACAAACCAAAAGGTAACCAAACTTACTTGCCATTTAGAAACATTTCAGTTCAGGTTCATTTCTTTGGTTGATAGTTTTCTTTTTCCATCACCATTATAATACAATTACTTCCCCAGTTGGAGGTTAACATCCCATTCACTAGTTAATTTTTTTAAGCCATACTCTGCATTTTGTCTCTTTGTCCATGGAATCTTGCCTACAGCTACCCTCTCGTTCGTGAATTAATTTCATCCTCTCCAAATGAGCCAGAGAGGTTTTGTTAATATTCTATTCGACTGCGAGAATTTAATCAATGTTGTCTTTCTTTGCCAAAATGCTGACAAGTCATCATATTTTTTCCTTTCTATGGTCACTCCTGGAATCACTGACCATCTCTGAAGAGAAGACCTGGTAAAGTCTCAAATAGCTTTTGAGTAAAATCTGTTAATAGTTTTAAAACAAAAACATGGGAAAATATCATAGTTTGTATCAGAGATTTGACAATTACATCAATGAATATTATAAATGTTTTTTAAAACACTCATGTCAAAATCTAACCCCTCAGAGACACTAAGAAAACCAGAATACCCAATCAATTATTTTAAACTTATTTATCTCATATTTGTTATTTTTTTTCTGCTAAGAATCCTGGGTTAAAACTTCTCAGGATTTTTGTGGTTGGTATTCCCTCCCCACCCTCTCTCTACCCCTCCAACTCACTGGTCTGGCTTCTAGCTTTACCTTCCTTTTTAAATCCATCCTTCTTAATAAAAATATCAGATAGATTTTCTTTTAATAAAATGCAATTGTATGCCATAAACTCTGTTTTGAAAACTCATGCCATTATTCTCTGTTCAGAATGAAACCAAATCCCTGAATCCATTCAGAATTGGTCTCCTCCCTGTATTTCCAGTCCTACCTTTTCCTGAACTGGCTGACATCTATTGCCCTCTGACAATATTGGATACCTTGCCAATCTGCTTGTACTTTTTGCTTAAGTTTTGTGCATCTGCACACATGCTATTTCCTCTACCCAGAAGGCCCTTCCTTCTATCTACTAGAAATCTATTTATTACCTTCTCACCTCAGCTTGGTGCTTACTTATTGCCTTTCTTTGCCTCCTCAGAAAGAGTCCAGAATGCCTTCCTTTGTATTCTCACAAAGCTGGGCTTTAAAAAAGAGTAGCAGTTCTCCTACTCTCATTCCCTCATTTGATATGAATACCCTCACAAACCACAACACAAATCACAACAACCTGTGTGTCACGTTTCTACAAAATCTCAACATTTCTTCACTGAACACAATTCAGAATGGATGAGAAGGTGTGTCAATCTTATGATAACCATTTTTGCCACAGTTTGGCACACAGTCTACAGAGAGAGAGAAGAGTGTCATGCGGTGGTGAAAGGAGTTAGCTTGCTTTAGGCAGACAGTAAGGGAGGGGTCCTCAGAGAACCTCTGACTCACCCCACAAGTGCTTACACCAGATGTTTTGTGCAGATAAGGGAACTTGCACAGGGGTCTTGCCTAAACATGCCCACAGTAGAAAATTCTGTTCCTTAACACATGCACAGTAAGGGAAATACATAAATATGGAGCAGCTCAGTCTGAGGGCCCATGCACACACTGGAAAGACAGGTGGAGACACCAGGAATTTGCACCTTATGCCCTGGTATTCAACTGTGAAGGGGGCATCTGGCAGTCTGCTTATTCAGGACCCCTCTCTTTGTTGAGAACTTTCCTTTCACTTCACACATTCTACTCCACTCACTCTTTGGTGTCCACGTGCCTAATTTTTCCTGGTTATGAGACAAGAACCCGGACCTAGCTGAGCTAAAGAGCAAAAAGCCTGCATCAATTGGGGATAGTAAAAAGTGGGTGGTCACAACCCAGCCTTAGGAGTTGGAGCCTTGAATCCAGCATTCTCTGGTTACATTCCTACTGTGGATGGCTACTGCAGGGTAGGAGTAAATGGTCAGTCTCAGTTTCAGTCAATGTTAGAAGGCACTTTCTGATGGACACAGAGATTTGAGGAAGATGCCTAGGGTCGGAGTAGCATTGGCAGGTTCAATCATATAAACAACAATGCAAGAGATACAGAAAGGACCGCAAATACCCATCAGATCTGATGAGAGAGGAAAACTGCCTGTGATAAGGCAGTACTCCAGGTGGTAGTATCGGGGCAGGTCCAGGGTACTCAAAAAATAGTCCTTCATAAATTCCAGGATTTGAGATTTTCTGATCTTCTGCTCCCTACCCCTTGATAAGTACTGGGATTAAAATATGTAAAGAAGGTAGTTTCTTGAACTTAGCAGGTACTCAATAAATTTTATTTTCATAATTAATGAATTAATTAATATGAAGGATGCAAAACAATAGCTCTTTATTATAAATATTCTATAATGGTAGAATTTAGATGGTCCTACTATTTTAGTTATTTGTTCATGGATATTGTATTTGTTAAGATTCTCTGGAGAAATATAATCAATAATGTGTGTGTGTACATATATATGTAATTTGGGTTATATATATTATATATATGTACACACACACACATATACTGCTATTACCATATATACATATATTATCATATATGTATAAAAAGATGGGAAGGAAGGGATATTCCTTACTTATAATAACATATGGGCCGTGCGCGGTGGCTCAAGCCTGTAATCCCAGCACTTTGGGAGGCCAAGACGGGCGGATCACGAGGTCAGGAGATCGAGACCATCCTGGCTAACGTGGTGAAACCCCGTCTCTACTAAAAAATACAAAAAAACTAGGCGGGCGAGGTGGTGGGCGCCTGTAGTCCCAGCTACTCCGGAGGCTGAGGCAGGCGAATAGCGTGAACCCGGGAGGCGGAGCTTGCAGTGAGCTGAGATC
>NW_016821003.1:2845866-2899964 GCF_001698545.2 Rhinopithecus bieti
AAAAAAAAAAAAAAAAAAAAAAAAAAACTTATATACTGCTATTACCATATGGTAATTATGGAGGCTCATATGTTTTGGATCTGCGTCCCCCCACCCAATCTCATGTCGAATTCCAATCCCCAGTGCTGGAGATGGGACCAGGTGGGGAGTGATTATGCCACAGGGGCAATTTCTCATTAATGGTTCAGCACCATTCCCTTGGTGCTGTTCTTCCGAAAGTGAATGAGTGAGTTATCGTGAGATCTGGTTGTTTAAAAATGTTTAGGACATACCCTGCTCCCCTCTCTCTATCTTGCTCTTGCTCCAGCCATGTAAGACATGCCTGCTTCTCCTTCATCTTCTGCCATGACTGAAAGTTTCCTGAGACCTCCCAGAAACTGGGCAGATGCCAGCATCATGCTTCCTGTATAGCCTGTAGAACCATGAGCCAATTCAACCTCTTTTCTTTATAAATTACCCAGTCTCATGTATTTCTTTACAATGGTACTGGTAAGCTGAAGCCCAAGGATAGCTGGTGGTTTAATTCCAGTCTGAGTCTGAAGGTCTGAGAACCAAGAGCCAATGATGTAAATCCTAGCCTGAGGGCAGGAGACCAATATCCCAGCTAAAAGGCAGGCAGAAAGTTTTTTAAAAGGGTTAATTCTCCCTTCCTTTGCCTTTTTGTTCTATTTATGCCCTAAAATAGATGGGATGAGGCCCACTTATGCTGGGGAGAGCAATCTACTTTACTGAGTCCACCAATTCAAATGCTAGTGTTATCTAGGAACACTCTCAGAGTCACATCCGGAAATAACCTGGGCATCCTGTGGCACAGTCGAGTCGACACATAAAATTAAGTGTCACAGATATATAGTAGCCCGTCAGCAAAATATTCCCACATAAACGATAACATTAGTTCAGACAAGTGACCCACAGGAATAAAATTTCTGTTTCACTGGTAGGTTGACACCAGAGCAAAAACATAGGTGAAAATAAAAGCAATGTCAATATATTTTATGCAAATAAGCCAGTATTCAGAAGATTCCTGTTCTTCTAAATCAGAATCTGTCAACCTCTGTGATATTGACATGTTGAACTAGATAATTCTGTGTTGGGGACTGTCCTGTTCATTGCAGGATGCTGAGTACCATCCCTGACCTCTACTCACTAAAACCCAGTGGTATTCCCCAGTGTGACAGCAACAAATCTCACCAGGCATTGCCAGAGTTCCCTAGTAAAGCAAAATTTCACTCAGTTGAGAGTCACTATACTAGGTTAAATAATTTTGTGTTATTAAAATGAGATAAAGTATTAGAAACACTTTGCTCACAATTTTATGGCTTTCAGAAATTTAAGAATTAGTTATGATTTAATTTTGATTCAGAAATAAGCTGTGAATCTGGTTTACCAAATAAGAATCGTACTTCTAATTGGAAACATTTTTGCTGCTTTCAAATACTTCAGTGGAATAGGCATGTTCTACTCTGACGTCCTAGAAGTAACTTCTGAGGCCTTGAGATGTAAGATAACTTGCCTAAGGTCATAGGCTTTTAAGTGAAGATCTGGAATATCAACCCAGGTTAGAGGGATTTCACAGATCATGGTAAATTCAGATAAACTATCTTTCTGTTTTACATAGTCTGTGTTTCATGATTTAATGCATGCTTTAAAAAAAATCACCCTGCTGGCCGGCCATGGTGGCTCACGCCTGTAATCTCAGCACTTTGGGAGGCCGAGATGGACAGATCATGAGGTCAGGAGATTGAGACCATCCTGGCTAACAAGGAGAAACCCCGCCTCTACTAAAAATACAAAAAATTAGCTGGGTGTGGTGGCGGGCACCTGTAGTCCCAGCTACTCGGAAGGCTGAGGCAAGAGAATGGCGTGAACCCGGGAGGGGGAGCTTGCAGTGAGCAAGAGGGAGCAAGTGAGCAACAGAGGGAGAGTCCGTCTCAAAAACACAAAAAAAAGAAAGAAAAAAAGAAAGAAAAAAAAAAGAAAAATAAAACAAAACTCTCTGCTTGTATCTTACATTTCGATACATTTCACTTTTTGTCTACGTTGTATCTAATCAAGTCCTGGATGTCTGTATTAGGATTAACTGGGATTTAATTGGGGATTTCCTGATCAATATGAAAATAAGATTTAGGCATCACGATTTGTGTTTGCATTCTATATGTCCCTTCCTTCTCCCCTTCAAATATGGGTAAATCATAGGATTGGTGTACCTTTACAACTCTTGTTTTTCCTCCTTTTCTTCCATGATTTATTGTTAGTCACTCTCATATTAAAAATGGCTATAAAGTACTGAGCAGTTTTCATGTAAAAATTTATTATTCTGTCTTCTAAACTCCCCAGGAGGTCAATATTCTTAGTATTTTCATTTTATTTCAGCAAAATCTGAGAAGCTGAAAGTTGAGTACAAGTCACACAGCTCTCATGTAGGAGCCAGGATTCAAACGTACAGCTATTTCATAGTAAAACCCATATTCTTCAACTTCACTCTGTACTAATTTTTATACAAAGCCAGTCAGCAAAGATACAGATAAAGACCTTGGAGGAAATTTCAAATTCTTAATAATCACGTAAAACTCAGGCTTCAGAATGCAAATAAGTAAACAAAGGCAATAACTTTATCTTTACAAGGGGGTTAAAATAGATATGACACTGTTATCAAAATATCTGTTTTGCTTGATCATTTGATAATTCTTGTTTATTTTACTATAGGGCTCTTCCTTGAGTTTAAGCCCCACTACATATTTCCTGATGTAAGCAGGTCTGGTACACATCCTTGCTGGTTAAAAAAGGAAAAACAATGACTGAGTGTGGTGTCTCACACCTGTAATCCCAGCACTTTGACAGAATGAGTTAGGCAGATTATTTGAGGTTAGGAGTTCGAGACCAGCTTGGCCAATATGGCAAAACTCTGTCTCTACTAAAAATACAAAAATTAGCTGGACATTGTGGCACATGCCTGTAATTCCGGCTACTTGGGAGACTGAGGCTGGGAGGCGGTAGTGAGCCAAGATTGCGCTACTGCATTCCAGCCTGGATGACAAGAGCAAGACTCTGTCTCAAAAAAAAATAATAATAAATAAATAACATAAAATAAAATAAAAAACTAAACTACATGGAAAAAAAGAGACTCCAGATAAAATTGCCAGTGAATACAATTATGATCCAAAAGAGTAGTGGGTTAAAAGAGACCTCTTGAGGAGAAGCCAACCGGGGAGGATTTATTTAGTTTTCACTTTTAATTTAGTAAAGATTTAAATAACAAATTACTGGAAAATGGTAAAATACAGAAATTCATACAGAAAAAATCACCCATTAAAATAAATTCAGTGATAAGAATGAATTCGTTTTAAAATATTATTGATTTCTCTTCTAATTTACTCGGCCAATGTGGTTAAACACCTACTATATGCCAGAATCTGTTCTACATCCCAGAAATTTAAAATGAGGCAGAAGAGACCGGAATGCAAAGGGTTAAATGTTTTCTACCTTTTACCTAAACTTTAGATTTGACTGGGATTTGGACATAAATCATCACATAATTTTAGGGTTATTTAGTGAGTGAATTTGACCATCAAGTAATGAATACTTACACTACTAAAGGCCTATTAGTATACCCTTGGGTCTTGTCAACAAATGCCTTGGGTAAGAGGAGCAATTTAGGAAAATATTTGAATCAGTAATTTGGGAAGTAGGAGGTAGTTGGGAATGGATAGGAATAAGTATTTTCACAGAAAAATGTGGAATGACTGAGAGGTGAAAACAAAATCGCTTGTTTTCTGTTCTTATTTATTTATTTATTTATTTAAAAGAACGCTCCATGAGGAGAAAAATTACCATCAAGAACCCTCTATCATTTGGTCAACATTTCATATTATTTTTTGTCTATTTTCACTGCTGATAAATCAGATATATCACCAATGGATTGTATATTTGATAAAGAAATTCTACTAAAGACCAATTTCTACTTCTCTCAAAAAGTTTTCTTTAATTCAATTCTGTTTCCACAGTTGAAAACATTTGCCAAGTTTGTGTCACAAATTAGACATCTGAGAAGCAGGCAGCAAGTTTGTTAATTATTGGGATTAATTTCAAGGAACTTATTCTCATTAGACTTCATGAGCCATGCTATACACAGTAACGTGTGAAAGTCCACAACCACAACATAGTGATGTCAGTAGGTAATTAAGGGCACTGATGAGGCTTTTCGCAGAAAAAACAAAGTGCAGCAAATGCTTTCTGTATCACCACATTATTAGATAGAATTAAGGGATGATAATTACAGAGAATTAAGTAGAAATCATTTTAGTACCAACAAATTAAGAGAGAAGTAAGTTTGGCTCTAAAAACAAATGTTGAATATACACATAAATCATAACGTTTCATAGCTGACACTTTACCCTGGGTGTGATGAGCTATGTAATAGTGTTTTGCTGCCACATGATCTGGAAGTAGGCACAGTTTGTCATCAGAAAGATTTTTAAAGTGTTGATCTTTCAGAAAAACAATCTCACACTTCAAATGGCCTCATGATGGAAAACACATAAAACAGATGTCCTTTTTTTTAATCTATTGGCACTTCGTTGTTATCATTCCTGGTACACAGAAAACTAGAGGAGACTGACTATGAATAAAATGTAAAAATACATGTCTCAACATATATTCTATCTCACCTCCACTTCTTCAGAAAGAGAAATCCCTGGAGGGTCACAGTGGGTGAAAGTTTGGCAAGCGATCATAAATGGAAACTGTTTAAAGAAGTAAACATGGATCAATGATGTCCTAAAAAAAAATTCGAGTGTCAACTGTGAGATCAGACCTATGCTCATGTCACATCTAGTCTATTAAAGCTATTTAAGTAAAACTTAGCATATTGCCAGTGAAGAATAGTGAAGTTAAATGAAGGATTGGCAAACAGGAGTAAAAGACAACTATAAAAAGATTGAAGTGTTCTTAACATTATCCTATGTTTTAAATGTGGCTTATAACTCAAACACATATTTTCATGCATCTCACATTTTAAAATAGGTTAAAATATATAAATGTTCTTATTACCAAGTGAGATAATAGACATTTAAGATCTTTTAAACTCTAGTATGTGATATAGATGAATGGAGTTGTTGATGATAATGCTGATTAGGTGATTATTATTGATATTTTCAATGAAACTCCAAGTCCAAGTTGGACATGGACTAAGAAATGAGCATTTCTTTAATGCCCTCCATGATCTTGAAAAAGATGACTTAATATTATTAATTTTGTTTCATCCATACCTGAAAGAACTATACTATAATCTGTCCTTCCAAACATAGGATGACTTTTCCCTTTCCAGTGCTTGAACAGGAAGATTTGGCTTAATGCTGGAGCTGATTGCTATGTAAGGAAGTCTCCGGGATGCGAGAGGAGGGCTGTGTTTTACTTGTGGTGGAGATTCTAATATGGCCTGCAGAAGAATCTGTATGCACGTTCATATGCATATGTCATATTATACAATGGAGCATTTCTTTTATGAGTTTCTACTTTATAATTTGAAATATATTAAAAATTAAAAGTGTTAGTCTTCTAATTAGATGGTTCCTGTCATGTGTCTTTTCTAGTTCCTCTGCATATGCTAACTTGCTGATGGGTTGGATCCACTGAGGGTGTTATGGGCTTGTGTATGTGTGTATTTTCTGTGTTTATGTTCTTGTTTTTTATGTTTGGTTGGGAGTGATAATATTCAGAATGGGTTTCTTAATTAAACTTAAAGATACGTATACCCTGAGGCTAGAGAGATGCATCCAGTAATAAATTAGATATAAATAAATAATAATAAAGAAGCATGACATTTAAATAGCAGACTTATAAATTTCATGTGAAATAGCTAGCTGCACTGCCTGGGTGAAAGCTTCAGCAGGATTAAAGCAATTTAATTAGTGCTATTTCAAAACGAAATTTCCAGGCCCGTGTGACTGTCCTTAATGAAATTCTCCCCTTAAATATCTAGTTTATTCACAGGTGAAATGATAAAAAGAAGACAAGAGAATTCTTCACGACATTCTTAAAGACTGCAAATCTCTGGAAATCAATTCCAATCAACACAACTTTATTGCAGAGTGTTTTTGAATGTTGAATGATTAAAGGAACATCTTTGACATTACAGATATTGAGCTAAGTGATGCAGAAATAAACTATTTGGAAAGTGGACACCCTAAATGTTCATGGTCATAATCAAATTCGTGGAAAGTATATCCCTTATTGGGCATTCAGGCAAACATTTCATTTGTTTTATAATATTTCACTTCTTAATTAGACTTAGACCTCTATGAAGCCTACTTTAGATAATGCTGATCTACTTTCTGGGTAGATAAGCACATAGGCTATGAAATATGGTTATTAAAATGGATGTGTACAGGCATAAATGGAACATGGGGAAAAGAGGATTAACATTTTCCTTTAAGATTTCATACCAGTTTTGTAGAGGAATTGTCTGTTGAGATAAGTTTTGATGACAGAGGAAGGATTTTCTTTTCTTTTTTTTGGTAGAAAATGAAGGTAATGTAGACTGGACCATTTTGGAGATAAGAGGAGATAGAAAATGGATGCTGGAGCTGAATTGACAAATTACTTCAATTATTTTAGCCCTATTTATCTTACTTACAAAACACAGATAATAACAGAATCGTGAAAATGATATGAGAAAATCCATATACAATACTGACCCAGTGTCTGGCAGTTAGTAAACACTTAATAAACATCTGCTATAATAATAACCTTTTCATCTCAAGGATAGTGTTTTCATGATATGTGTTTTGCTTGATGTTATTGCATGTGACGTGCTGATCTCTTGTCAGTAGTGAGAAATGTGTCTGGGTGGATACAGAGTGGACAGAGAAAATTTCATATAAAATCTGCACATACTCTTAAAAACAATGAAACAGCTGTTGAAGCATTTGGAAGTAGAATCAAAACACATTGCCCACACCTTCAAAGTGGTGAGGGAAGAAGTTTGAATAACAAGGATGAGTATATTTGTCCGTTTTCACATTGCTGTAAGGAAATATCCGAGACTGGGTAATTTATAAAGGAAAGAGGTTTAATTGACTCACAGTTCCACATGCCTTGGAAGGTCTCAGGAAACTTACAATCATCGCAGAAGGCGAACAAGAAGCGAGGAGCTGCTTCACATGGTGGCAGGAGAGAGAAGTGCAAGCAGAGGAAATGCCATCATATCTCATGAGAACTAACACTATCATGGGAACAGCAAGGGGAAAACTGACCCCATGATCCAATCATCTACCCACCTCCACACTTCAGGTTTACAGATCCCTCCCTTGACATGTGGGGATTACTGTTGGAGGTGAGATTTGGATGGGGACACAGAGCCAAACAGCATCAAAGCTACCTAGGGTAACTTTTGGAAGAATGGTGGTAATCATCATGAGGAAAAGAATACAGAAGATCAGGTCTATAAAGTGAACATCTAGGTTTGTGTTAGAAAATGTGTATATCCAAATACAAATAATGTATTTGGGATGTTAGCTGTGCATGTGATAATCTTTTGCATTTATTCTTTAATTTTCTAGCCACCAACCACTGTTTTTTGTTAGGTACAATGGTGATTCGTGAGAATGTGCTAGACAGCAAAATGGCGATGCTTCCTGTCTTCTTAGCTATGCATGTGGAGTGGGCAGCAGACTGTGGGGTATGCCTGGTAGGAATGTCACAAGGAGTGAATAATTTATCAGGAAATATTAGACACAAGTAAACTATGAGAGCAAAATTACTGGTCTAATCCTTCCCGCCTTTACCAGTTTTTCCTCTTCTACTGCCAGTCATGAGGATTGAAATAAAGGAGAGTCTGTTCAGATCTCTTACACGTCTCTAGAAAGAAAAAATAAAATCTCTGCACTCAAGGTATTTTCTACTTCACCCCTAATGTTACTTTTTCATTCACCTTAGGTTATTCGTACTTAAAGTAACTGAAGTTTACCTGTCATTTGACATAGCTTCATAGCTTTCTTGTCAGCCTAACAAACCTGAAAAGGTCTCATTGTTGCAAACTGGATACCCCAGATGGAAGACTCTAAGGCAAAAATTAGCATGCAGGAGGTGCATCAGGTAGTAATCTGAGGATTACCACCTGTGGAAAGGAAGTGGCAACACAGAATTAGACAATGGGAAAGTTTGTGTTGAAATCTCAACAAAAACTTCAGCCAACTCCACAAACAGTTCCATAGCAGGATGGGCTTTCTGAGTCCCCCAGGCTTGGTGTGAGGTGACTGGGGTTTTATATGCATGCATCTCCTGGTCACTGGGTGCAGGCTGCCATGGGCAGAGACATGACCTCAGGCAGGATGACTCTCCTCAGCTATCCTAATGGGGAGCCTAAAAATCCAAATGGCACTTCAGAGTTGTCCTGAGCCTGGCTGAGGTTGTCTCGGCCGTTATTCATACTTGCTGAATGGTCACTGGATGTGAACTGTCAGTGGGTAGGAGCATGACCTTGGACCAGGCCATTCTTTTCAGTCAAGGCGATTTTGAAAAGAGCTGATGGCAGGGTGCTGTCTGTAGGCAGCCTCTCCAGCAGCTGGGAACCTAAGTCCTTCAGTTCCAAAAGGCATATGATTGTCACACCACAGCATCTCCTACACTGAATAAAGAAAAGAAGGTAACAAAACAATTTCACTTGAACACCTTTCTAACTCATGATACCTTCCAAACTCTCTGTCTTTTCTCAGACTAACTCCTTGCAAAAGCTGTCTCCTCTCCTGTCTTTACTTCTTATAATCATAGTTCCCTGAAGTCGTAATGGGCAAGTTTTCACCATACTTTGCCCTCTCTAAGACCCTCAAAGATATTCTAATTGCCTGGTTCAGTCACCTCAATCCAGTATTTATTTCCTATCATTATTTTTTGCATTGTTAACACCATTAGCTGCTGTATTTCTTTTGAAAGTATCTTGGCTTTCTTCTTCTATAATATCCCATGGCTAGGAGTCTACCTACATCTATAATACTATTTTAATTATCTCTTTGATTCATATGCTTCCTGAAATTTAATTGTAGGCACTGTAAATATTGGTCTATACAGTCTTTTCCTTATAAACCTCTAGTCGTACAACCTTGACCTTTACCTTCATGCAGATAACTTTCAAATCCATATTCCTCATTCTAAACACTCTCTCAGGTTCCAAACATGCCTTTGCATGTGTATCCCAGTTATCTTTCCATAGATTTCTTGATGTCATCTTAATTAAACCTGTCAAAAATACTATCCTATTTGTTCCTTCTGGTTTCTCATTGGTTCGTGGTATCTTTATTTCAGTGTTTCTAAACTCACTCATTGAAAGGAATCCCTTGTAGAATTAGATCACCCAGCACTCCCCCTGGAGATTCTGACTCACTAGTCTATGTTTAGAGGCCCAGGAAACCGAGTTTTTGACACTTTCTTCAGGGAGTCCTTAGCATTAGTGAGTTTTGTGAAACACTGCTACATGCCATCAAGTAGAGGAATTTCGGAGTCCTATTTATTATAACTTTCTCTTTTTTAATACCACCTCTTGTTGATAAAACTCACATATATTGTATATATTTCCTTTTCTCAGGCTTCATTTCCATTCCTCTAATTGAGTTCCCCACATCTTTCATATGGATTCACTTACTCGTTTTCTTTTTAATATATGCCTCTAGTTTTACTGTATCTCAAAGTTCCTTTTTCTTCATTGTTGCCACTATTATGTCTTAAAAAGAGATCTGGTCACATTACTTCTCTTGGTTGAGTAACAAACCTAAAATATTGAATAGCACTGATTTTTTAAAACCTAGCTTTACTTTATGTTTCAGACCTTCTAAGCACTGCATACTATAGCCACTCAAAAATTAGCCTATTCATATTTTTCTTTACATCTGTAGCCTTATAATTCTTTGTCTACTTGATCAATATCTGATAGAAGTGTATGCAAAACCCCCATTATAATTGTGCTTTTGTTCATTTCCAGTCTGTCAGGGTTTTGCTTGGTTGTGTTAGCTTTACGTCTTTCTAGGTCCTGTGTTGGATGCATACAAATGTATCACTGCTCTATCATCTTGATCTTACTTTTTAAAATTAAACAATGTTGGCCGGGCACGGTGGCTCACGCCTGTAATCCCAGCACTTTGGGAGGCCGAGGCGGGCGGATCACAAGGTCAGGAGATCGAGACCATGGTGAAACCCCGTCTCTACTAAAATACAAAAAAGTAGCCGGGCGCGGTGGCGGGCGCCTGTAGTCCCAGCTACTCGGGAGGCTGAGGCAGGAGAATGGCGGGAACCCGGGAGGCGGAGCTTGCAGTGAGCTGAGATCCGGCCACTGCACTCCAGCCTGGGCGACAGAGAGAGACTCCGTCTCAAAAAAAAAATAATAATAATAAAAAAATTAAATTAAATTAAATTAAACAATGTTGCCTTAAGTTTGTCTTTTAAAAAAATTCTATTTTTTGGGATACCTGAAATTTCACAATGATGAACTTTTGCTCATGTTGTCTCTTCACCCAGACATCAAATTTGGTCCAGTGAAAGTCTACTCCATGTTGCAAGATGCCATTGCAATAATGAAACACTCTCTCTTTTCACCAAGAAAATTCAGCATGTTCCTCTTACATATCTTGCATTGTCTGACGTTCAATCAGTTAGGGACATAACTCTTTCCTGTAGTGGATTATAAGAATATGAGGATCAGAACAACGTTATAATCTTTCTTTATTCTCCAGAATGCTTGCAACTCAGAGAATTTTATATAAATATTTATTGAATTGAAAAAATTATATTGAATTTTAAAATTCTGGTTCCACCAAAATTTCCCTGACTTCTCTATGCCTTAATTTCTTCATCTCTACAATAGGGATTGATTTATTTTATGACTGTATAATTGCTATGTGTGTTGGAGACAAGAATAGTATGAGACCTGTAACTGGTTTTTAATATGTAGAAGACAAAATACATAATAATAATAAATAAAGAAATGATTATAATGGATATTTATAAATACATATATGATATATATGTATTATAAATAAATATTATAAATAATAATAAATAGTCTATCTGAAATAGCAAGCATGTGAGAATTATATTTTCAAATTTTCCTACGATTCTACCTAGACTTTATTTCTTGGAAAGTAAAAGTTACAATACAAATATGATCTGTACTTAAATCCTATAACTGTCACTCTAACAACGCATCTTTACTTTTACCGTAAGGGATTGGGGGAACTGCTTATTTAAAAACAAAAGAAAACAACACACCGTTACCAAAGTTAAAACAGTTGGCATCCAACTCAAGGACAATGGAGAAACTATATTGGAAGTATGGCTGTGTTCATAAGCTTGCAGTTTGAAGACAATCACAGCCATTTTGGAAGGAAGTGGTGATCGTATCTCTTCTTTTTTCCCCTTGTGTCAGTGAGGATACAGTGGGAGTGGTGTTAGATGCTCTAAAATGTCTGTCTTTTGGAAAAGGAAAGAGGAAAGAAAAAGGGCAAATTGTGAAATTTAATGTACATGAGCCACAGATTAAGTAGCAAACTGCTCATGAGGGACTTCATAAAATTGATCTTCCGAGTTTGGGGTTTCAATTAGGGCACGTGACTAACACTTTTAAGGGAAATAAGAGCATAGAAACCAAAGTGTAACTTTGCTCCTCAGAATCCTTTAAGAAAGGTAAGAGGACAATTGATAGTGTAAACAGAAGGATTTGCAGAAATTCTGTGGTACAGAGAAGGGAAGAGAATGGACATTTCTTTTGTACTGACGTAACTCCATGTGCTTCTGAGGCAGGATAAGTAAAGATAGGAGGCCATCCTGACTTACTCCCTTGTGTGAAGCCTCAAGAGCTCCTTTTGCAGCGGGCTCTGCATCCCTTACACTCTTGTGCACTTAACTCTTTTGCAAAATAAACCGTCTTACAGGATACCAGCAGACTGCCTGATGGTGACAAGTTTCTGATACCAAATACAGCCCAGAAAAGAGAACAAAAGCCTTTTATTAATGATGTAGCTTCCCTAATCTCCAGCTAATCAACATAAAAAACCCAAAAAGCTATTAGCTACAAATTCCTCCCTTGGAGGGGTAGAGACTTTTCCAGGGTTCCACATGCGCGGCTGGACTCAAGGTTTAGCCTTTTAATCGTAAAATTTTATATTTTAATTTTAATAGGAAAGTTTTATATTTTAATAGTAAAATACACACTCTAGGTGGAAATTTCATATGCTAATGATACATGCAGCGCATGTTAGATCACATAGATGCTGACCGCATGTGCCAACCACAGGTCTGCCTTTGCATGCTTGACCTCCCCAGTATTTTATGAATATTTATGTGCAGTTCCCATAAAGGGAATTCCCTTAGGGCACTAGGGACTGTCCTCCCTCCTTTTCAGCAGCTGCTCTGCCTCTCAGAGTGTACTTTTGCTTTGCAGTAAACTTATTTGCCTTCTCTTACTTTAAACTCCCTCTCAAATTCTTTTGTGTGGTGAAGTCAAGAACCTGGGCTAGCCCAATGGCAATAGCAGGACGAGCGGCAGACAAAACTCCTCAGACATCGAGTTACAGAAGGAAGCGGTTTATTCGGCCGGGGGCATCGGCAAGACTCCAGTCTCAAGAGCCGAGCTCCCCGAGTAACCAATTCCTGTCCCTTTTAAGGGCTCACAACTCTAAGGGGGTGCGTGTGAGAGGGTAGTGACTGACTGAGCAAGCAGGGGGTACGTGACTGGGGGCTGTGTGCACCGGTAATTAGATCGGAACAGAACAAGATAGGGATTTTCTCGGTGCATTTCTATACAATGTCTGTAATCTATACATAACAGAACCAATTAGGTCAGGGGGTCGATCTTTAGCTACCAGGTCCAGGGTGCGGCGCCAGGCTGTCTGCCTGTGGATTTCATTTCCGCCTTTTCGTTTTTACTTCTTCTTTCTTTGGAGGCAGAAATTGGGCATAAGACAATATGAGGGGTGGTCTCCTCCCTTAGCAATACTTTAACATTTTAAACCTTAGCACAAGAAAGGTTGGTTTTACTGCCCCTGCTTTATAGATGAGCAAGCAGGACAAATAACTTGGTTATGTTTGTTTAGCTAGTATAGTAGTCAGGGTTTTTCTTTTTTCCAGACATATAAACATACTGAAACTTACTGAAATGATGTAGGGACTCTAAATGAGGCTCCCTGTCTATGGACAAGGCTGCTGTGTATGGCCTTGTAGGCTGTACCACTGCACGATTTTAGGGAGAGTTGTGTACCACAGGGACTGGGAAGCCAGGGTGGCTGAGGCAACTGCACGATTTTAGGGAGAGTTGTGTATCACAGGGACTGGGAAGCCAGGGTGGCTGAGGCAACTTGAAATTGGAATCTTGTTGAAACTTGGGCACTCCTGCTTTTGGAAATAAGCAAACAGTTATCTCCACTGTTCTCTGCCATTGTTATTGCTATTGTTGTAGTCACCAGTACTGCTGCTGCTAACGCTGTCAGTGCTGCTGTTGTGGTTGTTAGTCTCTGTTTAGAATCTCTATAAATTCAGCTGGTCCATGAACAATCATGTTCTCCCTGCCTATGTCAGCATGATTTTTCACATTCATAGTCTATGGCTGTCAACCTTTTTCTCTGTCTCTTAATTCAAGTTTCTGAAATAATCTGATCAGCTCATTGCTGTTTTATACCAGACAAAGCCTTATGAGTCTTATTGGCCAATGACCAATAAGAATGCCCCCTTTTCAGGTCTGCTTTATACCATGAGTGCAATTAGCTGAGGCCTGGGATGCGGTTGTATGATACAGAGAAAATGTGGTGCATTCACCAGAAACAACTCCAGATGTTTTTGCTGAGTAATGGCTGATGTATATTAATGGAAGTAAAAACAATTTCAAATAATTTCTCATAAAGGCATATTTAAAACTTTTCAGTTACCTGTAAGCAGGATATCAAATTTTATGTGAATTATGTTCAAAATGGCAATTATGAAAGTTTATATGAAATAGATATAGGGTTATCTGTGAAATTTAACATTAGTTATCCCTCTATGCATTTACAGAGGTCACCTCTTTTTTCTTTTATTTCTAAAAACAGCTTTAAAAGATTTAATAATTGGCTGGGTGTGGTGGCTCAAGCCTGTAATCCCAGCACTTTGGGAGGCCGAGACGGGCGGATCATGAGGTCAGGAGATCGAGACCATCCTGGCTAATACGGTGAAACCCCGTCTGTACTAAAAAATACAAAAAACTAGCCGGGCGACGAGGCGGGCGCCTGTAGTCCCAGCTACTCGGGAGGCTGAGACAGGAGAATGGCGTGAACCCGGGAGGCGGAGCTTGCAGTGAGCTGAGAGCCAGCCACTGCACTCCAGCCTGGGCAGCAGAGCGAGACTCCGTCTNAATCCTTTTGTTTTATAATTTTATGACATTAAATGCAATATTTATATAAAATGTTAATATTTTAAATTATATAATACTAAATATGAGCAAACATTTAATGTCTGATATTAAAAGTTACTTGCAATTTTTGAACTAATATAAATGAATAAAGTCATCACTTTCAATATGTATAGTATTTAATAAAATGTATATAATTATTCAATAGGACACAATTGCTTTAAGTTTCTGGGGTAAAAGGAATCTCATCAAAAGCAAAGCTTTCCAAAAGGATTTGTTGTTTACTCTTGAAAAAAAACATTACCGTGGCAAGGAACAGTCGGTAAATCTGTGACTTTTTAGCATCTGGCTCTAACTTGAGTACTCTCTGACCTTCCAACCAGCAAGTGCAGGCTACATAAGTGAGCGGGGGGACCTGGATATTAAAGTGTTTCCTAAAAGATTTGCAAACATTCCTCCTGTTTTAGTCCATCTTCTATGTCCATCTTCAGAGATAAAGTGTGTTGTTAATTCCAGAGACTTCCTAGGATTCTGTTGTTGTTGTTATAGATATCTTTCCTTATTGTGTTAGTCTGGATCTTCCAAGAAACAGACACCAAGATGGGACTAAACATGCAAAGAGTGGGGAAAAGACCTGTATGAGACGAAAACAGGAAGTGGGTGGGGAAGCTCAGACGGCCTTCAGTTCATGATGAAATTCTGTCTCCGGATGAAGGAGAAAGCTAGGGAATGTTGGATTAAAGCATCCTAGATTTAAATTGCCGTGCGTACTCTAAAGATTTGGTGAGGCCATCTGGGTGTCCTTTAGCCAAAATGAGAGCTGTCAGAAGAGTTGTTTTTCTGAGAAATTGATTTGCCATCGTGTAGATCTGCCTTTTTCTTTCTCCTTCTTTCTTTCTCTCTTTTTTGTCTTCAATAAAGATCCTTTATAAAAAAAATATGCCAGACGGTCCCCCTAGTGGCATGGAAGAATTATCCCATCCTAATGCCTCCTTCCAAACAAAGTCTCACGGATAAAGGCTACAGGCATTCTTTACTCCAGGCAACTGTAAGCAGAAAGATTACAATGTGACTTCATTTCCATAATGCTGCTAAGGCAGACTAGCTCTCCAGCCTCCCCACCCTGCTCCCCGCGCACTTTTCTTTCTAGCATGGGCAGGGAAAAATATCAAACAATCTGTTAATGAGCATTTGGTGAAGTGTAATGAATACAGTCTAATTCACTAATTGAGGCTCATTCCACAACTCTCCACTAATAAGCATCTTAATGTGCTTAACTGCAAGTGTCCAAAATAGTTATTGAGATGTGTGGAAATTTCCCATTCTGTATGTGAAAATTTTGATAATGTTGCAGCTTGATTAATTGAGAGAAACTATTCCACTAACAATGAAGAAAATGCAAAAGCAGGAAAAATCATACAATTACATCTTCTAAAATGGACTGACAAATAACATTATTGAAACAAATTATTTCCTGAAGTAACTTTTATTGCAATGGGACACTGATTTCAGTTTGATGTGATGTCACGCAAAGTCGACATGGAGGAATTTTTTGATTAACTTGTTAAAAGATATAATAAACAAATTAGTCAATATTTTATTAATTATAAAAGTCAGAAAAGACAAATTTATGATTTTGGTTTCAACCAGATTTATTTTCTTCACTTTAAAAATGTACCTATTAAAGTTGAAATGAATGTAATGAATGAATCAGTCATTATATAAAAACCTTCTTCTGTCTCCCTGTCTATTCCTTTCCCATTCAGTGTCTTTCCTTCTTTGTGAGCTTCACTTCTATAGAAGTAAGAAAATTTCTCAAACTGATACTCTTCCATCACTACCTTGAGAACCACCTTTAGCTCCTTCCAGCTTTGACGGGAAAAGCAGTCTTTTTCTGTAGTTCTCAAAAGGGCCCTAATGTTAGCTTTATGGTTTCTGGCTCTGATTGGATGATTCCTTAACTAACCATTGTTAGGAAAAGGAAATGTTCTGATTGCCCACCTCTTCAGCTCAGTGTAGCTTCACCTCTCAAACTACAGGACTGGAGGTGAGTAGCTCCCATAAGTGGGCATGGCTACTGGATAGGCACCAATAAACATATACCTACAGCCAATGAACAGGAAATTTAAACCTGAAGAATTCCACTTAGATAATCATCATATTCTCCTTTCAAGCCTAAGGTAGAATTTTTAAAGATAAACATTGATTAGCATATTATAGCAGTGAGTACAACCAGAAGTCACTTTCATTGCTGTCTTGCTTTTGGTGGGTTTTGGCTGGCTTCTTTTTTGCATTCTGTTTTATCAGCAGGGTCTTTGTGAACTGTATCTTATGCTGATATCCTGTCTCATCCTGTGGCTAAGGATGCCTGAACTCCTGAGAATGCAGCCCAGTAGGTCTCAGCATTATTTTACCCAACCCCTATTCAAGATGGAGTTGCTCTGGTTCTAAGGCCTCTTACAGTTGATTCAAAGCCAAAGAAATGAAAGCAGTGGTCAGAAATGGAGACACAGCTAGCCCCCTCTTGTTTCCTTTCCTTTATGGAAATGCACACCGTTAGAGAGGCAGGTGGATCAGCCCAGATGTGGGAGTGGGCTCACTGCTGGGGAACTCTGGACATTTGGTACAGCTAAAATATCCCTAGAGAAGTCAGAATACTTTTTTGTCTCATCAGGCTATGCTGTTTTGAGAAATACAGTGTCCAGGTAACCCTAGATAATGTAGCACATCTTTCTTCAATTATAAAATAAAATTCAAGTGATTTTCTCTTCCGAATGTACCTATGAAATATTNGCAGTGGTCAGAAATGGAGACACAGCTAGCCCCCTCTTGTTTCCTTTCCTTTATGGAAATGCACACCGTTAGAGAGGCAGGTGGATCAGCCCAGATGTGGGAGTGGGCTCACTGCTGGGGGAACTCTGGACATTTGGTACAGCTAAAAATATCCCTAGAGAAGTCAGAATACTTTTTTGTCTCATCAGGCTATGCTGTTTTGAGAAATACAGTGTCCAGGTAACCCTAGATAATGTAGCACATCTTTCTTCAATTATAAAAATAAAATTCAAGTGATTTTTCTCTTCCGAATGTACCTATGAAATATTTTATGGCATTCCATGGAAAAACAGTTGTATCAATCTTTACTATAAATATTTCTTCTCAGTGGTAATATCCTCCTCGTAGTGATGGCAAATCCATCTTTTGTACTGATTTTGTTCTTTTAAAATATATTTTTTTCTAGAATAACCCAGTCCTTGGCAAGAACTAAGGAAAACTACTTAAGCTCTATTTCCTGCTCTACCTGACCCAGAATTTTATTCCTCAGCTCTTGTCCAAACTTCCCACTTACCAGCTATGTAATGAAGTCAATGTATTCTAAAAAGTTTAAAAATTCTTTATATCCATGTGCACAATCAGCAAGAAATTTGGAATTACCAAACAAATCCAACAAGCTTAAGGATATATATGTATAGATATACCCTTATTGGCAGAATCTCTTTGAATGCGAATGAGAAGAATTGGCTCAATCTATATAAGGTCATTTACGTACTATGAATGAGTGTGGCATTGATACAGGGATAACTCAGGAACAAAGAAGACTCACTACATGTCAGAAAAAGTGCAGTGTTCATTGCAAACTATTGTCTGGGAGCCAATAAACCAAATCTGCTTCTATCCGACAATGCTGGTATAGACAAGTCAACTAATATCTTAGCCTCATTTTCTCTGATCTGAAACATCATTTCTCCACTCTGACTCAGTATTCAGTAATTCTCCACTCTAGAATTTCCTCCTCTACCTCTCCCTAGCCCTTGGGTCCATAAAACTATAAGAGCCTTTGTCCAGAGATCCCCCAGCAGTGAGCCCACTCCCACATCTGGGCTGATCCACCTGCCCCTCTAACGGTGTGCGGTTCCATAAAGGAAATGACACAAGAGGGAGCTAGCTGTGTCTCCATTTCCATCCACTGCTTTCATTTTTTGGCTTTGAATCAACTGTAAGAGGCCTTAGAACCAGAGCAACTCCATCTTGAATAGGGGTTGGGTAAAATAATGCTGAGACCTACTGGGCTGCATTCTCAGGAGTTCAGGCATCCTTAGCCACAGGATGAGACAGGAGATCAGCATAAGATACAGTTCACAAAGACCCTGCTGATAAAACAGAATGCAAAAAAGAAGCCAGCCAAAACCCACCAAAAGCAAGACCAATGAAAGTGACCTCTGGTTGTACTCACTGTTATTAATATGCTAATTATAATGCATTAACATGCTAAAAGGCACTCCCACCTGTGCCATGAGAGTTTACAAACACCATGACAATGTCAGGAAGTTATTCTATATGGTCTAATAGGGAAAGGAACCCTCAGTTCTGAGAATTATCCGCCCCTTTCCTGGAAAACTCATGAATAATCCACCCATTACTTAGCATATAATCAAGAAATAGCTGTAAGTATACTCAGTTGACAAGTCCATGACATTGTTCTGCCCATGGAGGAGCCATTCTTTAATTCCTTTACTTTATTCATAAACTTGCTTTCACTACTCTAGGGACTTGCCCTGAATTCTTTCTTTGCACGAGTTCCAAGAACCCTCTCTAGGGGTCTGGATCCCTTTCCGGTAACACAACTACTCTTTGTGTGTGTGTGTGTGTGAGAGACGGAGTCTCGCACTGTTGCCCAGGCTGGAGTGCAGTGGCGTGATCTCAGCTCACTGCAATCTCCACCTCCTGGGTTCAAGCGATTCTCCTGCCTTAGCCTTCCAAGTAGCTGGGATTACAGGCGCCCACCACCATACCCAGCTCATTTTTTGTATTTTTAGTAGAGATGAGGTTTCACTATGTTGACCAAGCTGGTCTTGAACACCTGACCTTGTGATCCACCCACCTCGGCCTCCCAAAGTGCAGGGATTACAGGCGTGAACCACCGCGCCCGGCCTAACACAGCTACTCTTGACACCTGGCACCCCAGCTCTCTAGTTCAGCTGAGCTCCTCTCTTTCTCTCTCTTTCACACACGCAAGATGGGCAGCACTTAGATATTCATCATTTTAAGGTAATCGGCTTCCCTGGAACTTGTAAACATTCCATTACTATATATCAATTTTTTACATACCAAAATCTCTTTATCTTTCCATAACTTTTCTAATGGAATCAACTTCAGGAAATCATGAGATCTTGACTTGGCAAAGACAACTTCCTTATAACTTTTTAATAGAATATCACATATATAACATGAGAAGAATGTTGACTAAAGGTAAGCCTAAGCTAATTGCACTTCACAATAGATTTTGGGTGGGTAGCTTATGTAAAATACGTGAAGTAAGTTTAAGCAAAGTATCAGGCCTGACAAAATGACAAGTTAGAATGGAGTTTGGAAATCAAGTAAGATAACCGAGAAACAAAACAAAACAAAACAAACGAATATATGAGATCTTATGGAATTCCTGTAATTGGGGTACACATTTAGTCTGATTTTCCTGGCAATTCAAGTGAACGGGGTAATATAACTGATTACATAATTCTCCTTTTTCACATACAAAAAAAAATGTGCTGAGTCCTCAGGGATGGTTGGCGCTTCCCAGAATTTCTCTCTTAAGTAAAGTTGTCACACAATGCTTTAGGAAGGGATGTGAAGGGATGAATAATCTTCATAAGGGATGAAGACTTCACAGTCTTCTTCACAGAAATAAAAGAGTGATTAAAAACAAGCATCAGGATAGACATGTACCAGTTTAGAAAGGCCTGAAGAAATGACTTTGAAAATGTTGTGTCTTTCATCCTTTGATAGTTCCTTCCCTTTGTGGGAGCTTACCTCTTACTCTTACTCTTCCCTAGACAGAATTATTTTAAAGAAGTAGCTCTCAGAGTACAGTTACAGTACTGGTAATGGAAGGCATTAAGTGGAAATTCATTAGAAATGCAAATTCTCGGGTCCACTTGCTGAGTCAGACATTCTAGAGGTAGAGCCCAGCAATATGATTTAAGAAGTCTCCATATGCCTGGCACAGAGGCTCTAGCCTGTAATCTCAGCACTTTGGGAGCCTGAGGTAGGAAGATGATTTGAGGTTAGGAGTTTGAGACTAGCCTGGGCAACATAGGGAGTCTCTGTCTCCACAAAAACTTTAAATATTAGTCTGGCATACTGTCATGCACCTGTAGTCCCAGCTACTCAGGAGGCTGAGGTGGGAGGATCACTTAACCCCAGGAGTATGAGGCTGTAGTGAGCTATTGATCATGCCACTGCACTCCAGCCGAGGTAGCAGAGCAAGACCCCATCTATGGAAAAAAACAAACAAACAAACAAAAAAAACAAACCTCCATGCGATTCTGATGTACATTCCATTCTGAAAACCAGTGCTCTACAACCTTATTTCTTGCCTCCTGCACATTATTCCTTCACTTTAGGACTGTCTACTAAAACTCTCTGACATCTAGACACAAGATTATCTAGTTACAGTCTCAACGGAGACCTCTCTCTATCTCAGTTAGAACCAGCTTGTTATGCTTTGTTGGGAAAATCTCATTTTATGAATAAAAAATAATGATATCTAACTTACAAAATGACTTCTATCAATCATGTTAACAACCTCAGCAAAAGGTTATCTTGGTAATTTATCTGTATCAGCTACTTCTTACTGTGACTCAGATATTTAGAGATGCAGTTGCAAATGTGCAATTAGAAAAATTTGGAAGGGAGTGACTAACAAGGGAACGTAGTTGGTCTCTTAGCTGAAGATGAAGAAGCAGGGTCATTCATTGTGGCATGCGGTCTAGAACTTGTTACACTAGAACAAAGATACCTGATGTATCCACTAGTACAAAATATAATTCTGAAGTTAAAGATCAGTAGAGCATCTATGTGTTTCAGGCATTTCATTTATTCAATAAATAGGAACTTATGTATACATTTATCTCAAGGAGCATAAGTACCTTCAAGTGTATTTGTGATTGTGCATATGCTAGCCTGAGGTAAGAGCACTCCATCAAAACTAGAGTACAATGCCAAGCTCAAAACTGCTGACTTGTCAAAGCATTCTGATATGGTAGAAACATGAGGAACTATGCCAGAATTTAAATTTAAATTTTTGAGTTACTCTCATGTGCTTAAGAGCGAATTACTAAATCTTTCACAATTGTTGTTTATTCATTTAGAAAATTTGATCTGTGATATCTACTTTATTGAGGTGCTATTAATATGTAAAACATTTGTAGAACATAGCTTTTATATTTGTTCACTTTTTGTTCCCCTGCATTCCTTTCCAAGCTAATAAATACTTCTAAAATTTAATTATTAAGATGTAGAGCTTTAAATCTGGGTTAAAAATAAGACCGGCTGGGCGCGGTTGCTCATGCCTGTAATCCCAGCATTCTGGGAGGCCGAGGTGGGCGGATCACGAGGTCAGGAGATCCAGACCATCCTGGCTAACACGGTGAAACCCTGTCTCTACTAAAAATACAAAAAATTAGCGAGGTGTGGTGGCAGGCGCCTGTAGTCCCAGCCACTCGGGAGGCAGAGGCAGGAGAACGGCATGAACCTGGGAGGTAGAGGTTGCAGTGAGCCGAGACCAAGCCACCGTACTCCAGCCTGGGCAACAGGGCGAAACTCTGTCTCAAAAAAAAAAAAAAAAAAGTAAGACCTAGAGATTTCACATGTACATACCTTTTATCCATGATATTGATGGATATTACAAGAAAATGTATATTTCTCCCTTAACTACATTGTGTTAAATATATATAAATATATATTAGTCTGTAGTTTATACACAAAAAAGAAATGCCTTATGACCTAGAATAGAAGTTGTCATGATCCAAATGGACTTCATAAATTAGTTATGTGTTGAATTAGAACCCTGAAAAATTGATTTTGACATAGCCTGGACAAAATGAAGTGTAAAAAGGAAACTGTTGGTAGAAGAAATGGGTAAGTAGGCTTAATATCTCCTAATTCTGTGTTGAAAAAAATATATTGATATAATTAAATTTATATCAGTGAGCCAGTAAATACATGGGACCAGAAATTCTACTCATTGGTGGCAATGGATAGATAAAACCAGCACTCTGACCTAAAGAGAGGAATACTATTAGATTCAGCAATCCTATTACTGGGTATATACCCAAAGGAATATAACTCATCCTATTATAAAGACACATGCAGGTGTATGCTCATTGGAGCATTATTCACAATAGCAAAGACATGGAGTCAACCTAAATGTCCTTCAATAATAGACTGGATAAAGAAAATGTGGCACATATACATCATGGAATACTATGCAGCTATAAATAAAGGAATGAGGTCATGTCCTTTGCAGCGACATGGATGGAGCTAGAGACCATTATCCTTAGCAAACTAAAGCAGGAACAGAAAACCAAGTACCACATGCTCTCACTTTTAAGTGGCAGCTAAATAATGAGAACACATGGACACATAGAGGGGAACAACATGCACTGGGGTCTCTCTGAGGGTGGAAGATGAGAGGAGGGAGAGGATCAGGAAAAATAACCAATGGATACTAGGCTTAATACCTCGGTGATGAAATAATCTGTATAAAAAACGTCCATGGAACACGTTTACCTATGTAACAAACCTGCACATCTTGTACATGTACTCCTGAACTTAAAATAAAAGTTGAAAAAAAAAAACAAAAAAACAAAAAAACACCCTGCCTTCTTAGAGCTTAGAATCTAAGAGGGAAGACTAGGAAAATCCACTAAGTGTAATTTTTAGATATGCAATATTTTATTTTAAGCTTTTGCCTGGATAGAAGTTTATACTACTTAGTCTAATTATGAAGAAACTTCTCCAAAATTTTGAAGTATGTGAGTTATAGCCTTTTAGTATACACTATCTCCATTTTTCTTTAAGAACTTCCTACTTTCTGACATAATAATGATCAGTAGTAGAGGATCAGTAGTAGATAACTTACCTTACTGGAGGCAGTGACAAAGTTTTTACACTGGACTGACCTGTGCTTAATAGCTTCAGAACCAGAAAGGTTAAAGTTTGTTTTGCTTCCTGGATTTCAATTAAAACTATTTTTTTAAGTCTTTGAAATCTCTGAGCCAGTTTTTCCATTTGTAAAAGGTGTCATCGGTAGCAGAGTTCAAAAGGTTGGCAAGAATTTTTATTTCCAGCAATGCAGGGGATGAAATCAGCTTTCCCCATTACTGATTATTCAGTATCACATGATTAAGGTCTGTTAGATTTTTCCATTCCAAGACACTTTAAAAAATACACTTTTTTAGAGTTATACTATGGGGTCTTATACTTTGAGAAGTTTACAATTAAGGGGATTTAGTATGGGATTATAAATTGAGAGCATGTGAATATTCTATTTCCCAAAAATAATGTTATTTAAGCATTTAACATTCAGTAATAATCATTGTCTGGAATAATTGACAAATTGGCAGTTGTATAATGGTGATGTTTTTAAAAGTTTATGTCACTCTTTATATAATTACTAGCTGACATTCTTTTCCCTCCAGTAAGTTTTCCCATTTCCACCTCCTCTTCCTTCCTCTTCTTATTTCTGATAATTAATATTGAATATTACTATGTATGATATTCTAGTACTTCTAGTATTATTTTTGATGTCAAAATGTTCACAATTTGGACAATGATAGGATAGCCAGATTAAACTGAATTCTGTCTTTTTTGACACACTATTTCTATTTTTCCTTGAATACTTCCTACTTTCTGACATACTATGACATTCCTCATCCTTATTTATTCTATATGTTTTAGTAACTTGAAGTTCTCTGTGTTATAATTATGCTACTAGAATGAGGTTTATGTAGTAGTTGTGTTTGTTTTTGTTGCCTTCCTTCCTTTACTTCCTCCTTTCTACCTTTCTTCCCTTTTTTCATATTTTTTATTTTCTTTTTGAGGACAAGATACAAGTTTTGGAAGTATAAATATTATGGTCACTATAACCTTAGCTATTTAGAATTCCTCAAATCTAGTATTTTTGCTTGATTATATATCAGAGTTGATCATTCCAGATCAGTTTCCCATGTACCAATACACTTTTAAAACATACATATTCAACTTAAATACACAGACTAGTGACATTATAAAGCAACCACACAAACAAGTCTGCATAACAACTACCTAACAATATGATCACATTATCAAATTTACACATATCAATACTCACCTTTAATATAAATGGGCTAACTTCCCCAATTAAAAGGCAAAGAATGGCAAGCTGTATAAAGAAAAGAAGCAAGACCTGGCCAGGCGCAGTGGCTCACGCCTGTAATTCCAGCATTTTGGGAGGCCAAGGCAAGAGAATCACCTGAGGTTGGGAGTTTAAGACCAATCTGACCAACATGGAGAAAGCCCGTCTCCACTAAAAATACAAAATTAGCTGGGTGTGGTGGTGCATGCCTATAATCCCAGCTGTTTGGGAGGCTGAGGCAGGAGAATCACTTGAGTCTGGGAAGTGGAGGTTGCAGTGAGCTGAGATTGCGCCATTGCACTCCAGCCTGGGCAATAAGAGTGAAACTCCATCAAAAAAAAGAAAAAAAGAAACAGCAGCAGCAGCAAGACCCAAGGGTATGCTGTCTTCAAGAGACCCATCTCCCATGTAATAACACTCAAATGCTCAAAATAAAGGGAGAGAGAAAAATCTACCAAGCAAAGGGAAATCAGAAAAAGCAGGGGTTGCAATTCCAATTTCAGATAAAACAGATTTTAAGCCAACAAAGATCAAAAAAGACAAAGAAGGCCATTACATAATGGTAAAGGGTTTAATTCAACAAAAATACTTCACTACCCTACATATATATATGTACCCAACACAAGAGCACCCAGATTCATTAATCAAGTTCTTAGAGAACTTCGAAGACACTCAGACTGCCACACAACAATAATGGCAGACATAAACACTTCACTGACAATATTAGACAGATTATTGAGGCAGAAAATTAACAAAGATATTCCGGACTTGAATGCAACACTTGACCAAAGGGACCTAATAAACATCTACAGAACTCTCCATTGAAAAACAAGAGAATATATACTCTTCTCATTGCCACATGGCACATATTCTAAAATCCACCACACAGTTGAGCACAAAGCAATCCTCAGTGAATAAAAAAACAAAAACAAAAACAAAAAACCCCTGAAATTATGCCATCTACTCTTGGACAAATGTGCAATAAAAATAGTATTTAATATGAAGAAAATTGCACAAACCATCAAACCATACATTTATATGGAAATTAAACAACCTGCTCCTCAGTAGTGAGTTCTGGGTAAATAATAAAATCAAGGCAGAAATCAAGAAGTATTTGAAACTAATGAGGACAAAGATACAACATACCAGAATCTCTAGGACACAGCTAAGGTAGTGTTAATAAGAAAATCTATAGCACTAAACGCCCACATCAAAAAGTTAGAAAGGTCTCAAATTAACAGACTAACATCACAACTAGAAGAACTAGAGAACCAAGATCAAACCAACTCCAAAGTTAGCAGAAAATAGGAAATTACCAAAATCAGAGCTGAACTAAAGGAGATTGAAACTGAAAAAAAAAAAACAAAAAAACAAAAACAAAAAACACACACACACACACACATGCACACACAAAAAGATCACAATATCCGGGAGCTGGTTATTTGAAAACATTAAGCAGATAGCTGGGATGCTAGCTAGACTAATAAAGAAGAAGAGGAGATACAAACACACAATCAGAAATGACCAAGAAGACATTACTGCTGACCCCACAGAAATATAGATAACCATGAGAGACTACTGTGAACACCTCCAGGCATCCAAACTAGAAAATCAAGAAGAAATGGATAAATTATCGGACATATACACCCTCCCAAGCTTGAACCAGGAAGAAATTGAATCCCTGAACAGAACAATAACAAGCTCTGAAATTAAGTCAGTAATAAATGCCCTATTAATCAAGCAAAAAGAAAAAAAAAGCCAGGTAAGTTGTGGTGGCTGATGCCCATAATCCCAACACTTTGGGGGGCTGAAGCAGGTGAATCATGAGGTCAGGAGATTGAGACCATCCTGGCCAACATGGTGAAATACTGTCTCTACTAAAAATACAAAAATTATCTGGGCGTGGTGTCACACACCTGTAGTCCCAACTACTCGGGAGGCTGAGGCAGGAGAATTGCTTGAACCCAGGAGGCAGAGGTTGCAGTGAGCCGAGATCGCACCACTGCACTCCAGCCTGGCAAAAAAACAAACAAAAAGCCCAGGTACAGACAGATTCACAGCCAAATTCTACCAGAGGTACAAAGAGCTGGTACCATTCCTACTGAAACTATTCTGAAAAAATTGAGAAGGAGGGATTCCTCCTCAACTCAATCTGTGTAGTCAGCATCATCCTGATATCAAAACCTAGGAGAGACACAATAAAAAGTGCATATGTTGAAACACAACATACACATAAACATAATCAATAAATGTAAATCATCACATAAACAAAACTAAAGATAAAAAAGTATGATTATCTTAATAGGTGCAGTAGAGTTTTTCAATGAAATATAGTATCCTTTCATGTTTAAGACCCTCAATATACTATTCATAGAAGGAATATACCTGAAAATAGTAAGAGCCATTTATGACAAGCCGACAGCCAACATCATACTGAATTCATAAAAGCTAAAAGCATTCTCCTTGAAAATTGGCATAAGATAAGGATGTCCTCTCTCACCACTTCTATTCAACATATTATTGGAAGTCCTGGCCAGGGCAACCAGGCAAAATAAATAAATAAATAAATAACATCAAATATGAAGAGAGGAAGTCAAAGTATCCCTGTTTGCAGATGACATGATTCTATATCAAGAAAAATCCCATAGTCTCTGCCCAAAAGCCCCTTGAGCTAATAAATTCAAGGAAGTTTCATGATACAATATCAACATACATAAATCAGTATCATTTCTACAGATCAACAATATCCAAACGAAGAGCCAAATCAGGAATGCAATCCCATTCTTAATTGCCACACACACACACACACACACACACACACACACACACCCCTAGGAACACAGTTAACCAGGGAGGTAAAAAGATCTCAACAATGAAAATTACAAAACACTGCTAAAAGAAATTAGAGATGATGCCAGCAAATGGAAAAATATTCCATGTTCATAGATAGGAAAAATAAATATTATTTAGATGACCCTACTGCCCAAAGCAATTTATAGATTTAATGCTATTCCTACCAACTACCAATGACATTCTTCACAGACCTAGACAAATCTATTTTAAAATTCAGATGAAACCAAATAAGAGCCTGAATAGCCAAGGCAATCTTGAGCAAAAAAAAGCAAAGGTAGAGGCATCACGTTACCCAACTTTAAACAATGCCATAGGACTATGGTGACCAAATGCAAATGGTACTGGTACAAAAACAGACACACAGACGAACTGAACAGAACAGAGAGGCCAGAAATGATGCTGCCCATCTACAACCATCTGATCTTCAACAAAGCTGACATAAACAAGCAATGAAAAAGGACTCCTTATCCAATAAATGGTGCTGAGATTAACTGGCTACCCATATGCAGAAGTTTGAAACTGCACCCCTTCTTGACACCATATACAAAAATTAACTCAAGATGAATTAAAAACTTATATGTAAAACCTAACATTATAGAAACCCTGGAAGGTAACTTGGAAATACCATCTTGGAAATATTAACTGGCAAAAAATTTATGACAAAGACACCTAAAGCAATTACAACAAAAGCAAAAATTGACCAATGAGATCTAGTTAAACTAAAGAGCTTCTGCACAGCAAAGTAAACTACCAACAGAGTAGAGAGACAACCTACAGAATAGGAGAAAATATTTAGAAACTATGTATCTGACAAAGGTCTAGTATCCAGAATTTATAAGGAGGTTAAAAAAATTATAAGCAAAATAAAAAAAAAAAAAAAAAAAACCCACCATTAACAAGCAGAAAAAGGATCTGACAGACACTGTTCATAAGAAGACATACATGCTGCCAAAAAACATATGAAACATGCTCAGTGTCACTGCTCATTAGAGCAATGCAAATCAAAATCACAATGAGATACCATCTAATACCAGTCAGAATAGCTATTATTTTAAAAATGCACAAACAGGTACTGGCAATGTTTCACAGAAAAGTGAATACTTATACACCGATGGTAGGAGTGTAAATTAGTTCAGCCACTGTGGAAAGCAGTGTAGTGATTCCTCAAAGAACTAAAAACTGAACTACCATTCCACCCAGCAATCCCATTACTGTTTATATACCCAAAGGAATACAAATTGCTCTACCATAAGACATATGCACGTGTATGTTCATTGCAGCACTATTCACAATAGCAAAGACCTGGAATCGACCTAAATGTTCATCAGTAATAGCCTGGATAAAGAAAATGTGGTACATACATGCCATGGAATACTATGCAGCCATAAAAAGGAATGAGATCATGTCCTTTGCAGCAACATGGATGGAGCTGGAGGCCATTTTCCCTAGCAAACCAACTCAAGAGCAGAAAACTAAGTACTGAATGTTCTCAGTCATAAGTGGGAGCTAAATAATGAGAACCAACAGGCACAAATATCAGAAAAACAGACACATGGGCCTACTTGACAAAGGAGAGCGGGAGGAAGGACAGGATCACAAAAAACAACTATTGGGTACTATGCTTAGTACCGGGATGATGAAATGGTCTGTATATCAAACCTCCATGAAAAGATTTTGCCTGTATTAACAAACCTGCACATGTATCTCTAAAACTAAAATAAAAGAGATAAATATATATGTTTAGTTCTGCTTTTATAGCCCTCCAACTTTTTGGATTCTAGTTTTAAATGTTACTTCTCATCCATGGTTGTGTTTTTCTTCTTCAGGAATAGATTATCCTTAACTCTCTTCTACCTCCAACACTGTCTCACTGCTTTTTGCCAATTTTATCCTTCTTTCTAATTCCTTTTAGGATATTTTTAGCTAATTCCACTTAACAATGAGCACACACTGAGCATATTTGTAGTTTTCCATACTTGTAAGATTTTTTTTCTTTTTAAAAATTTCTTTCCTAAATTTGTCCAATTTTCACTTTGCCTCTTTCTCTTGTTTGGCAAGTACTCTTCCAACTTGATGAATTTCTGACTCAAGTTGTTTTTTTTTTTCTTCTACTTTAAAGATTTATGGAAAGATATTCAGTTCAAGGTGAGATCTTATGATATATCTCACTTCTGCCCTGAGGTTGAGTTTTGGGGTAGAAAATTTTTCATCAATTGAAATATTTACTGTTGTTTGTTTTCCTTCTTATACCATAGTGGTATATATCATTACACATCTTTTATTAACTTTTTATTAAATTTTAAATGCCTTATCTTATCCCGGACAAATAACAACAGACGATTTCCTACTGACAAAGTGAGGAGTTAGCGTAGCTTGCTAGGTTTCTTAGTTTAAGAGCAACTCTCTCTTTGTCACAGTGAAGTGCAGATTCTTTAAGACACGATACCCTGTGGAGGAAGGCTCAGTTCGTCTTCTAATTTTATGATTCATTCTCTCTCTCTCTTTTCGCCATCAAGTCTACAAATACATCTCCCCTTTTCAAGTCCACTTCTTACCAAAATATTCTATCTCCGTAATACTGTTTTTTTCTGATCTCACACATTTTTAACCACTTTCATCCAGTTTCACAATATCAAGTGCCATGGTCCACTAGGTCTCAGTTATGTTCTCATTATTTCTTCAATTAATGTAGAACCTTTTTTCTTAAGGCAATTTTTATCTGCGATCCACAGTGATGGACATCTGCTGCGTTTAATTTTTATTGTTTCTTTCTGATCTTGTTTCAGCATGAACTCTGGAATAGAATCTGCTGGGTTTTATATGTATTCCCTGACTGCTTGTAGCTTAAAGATGTGTATAATTCTCTATACTGTAGTTTTATGGTGTGTGTGGGTGATGGGTTATTTGTTCTCCTTGTCAGTGGGTATGGTTTTTAAAGGATGGATAGAGAGATTCTGATTTAGAAAGCCTCTGTTTTCCTATGGTACCCAAAAAAGTCCTTTATTTCATTTAACTTTGGCCACAGACAGCTCAGTGATGGAGCTAGAACTGTGAGGACAAGAACAATATTTCTGTGTGCAAAATCAGCATATAATCATGGAATAATATATGTGGACTTAGTACTTCAGCTCAAACCTGGGACACTGAGTCCATCTCACTATGGTATAGAGATTTAACACTAGCTATGATCTCATGAACACAGGGTTTTAATGAGCAGAAAAACATCAGGTAAATCAGCAAGAATTTATACAGAAGGACTCAAGTTTATGGGTGTCTGATGTAATAGAACATATATTATTATAACTGGTCAAAAGTCTCAATAAAAAACTGAGAGACTATTTACAACATGGCTTTCAGATCACTTTTTATTTTGGTTGGCAAAGCAATCTTCTTAGCATCTAACTAATATAATTATTAGGTACTCTTTTCTTCAAATTATTGAATTAATGAATGATTTCAATGATAGACTGGATTAAGAAAATGTGGCACAAATACACCAAGGAATACTATGCAGTCATAAAAAAGGATGAGTTCATGTCCTTTGCAGGGATGAAGCTGGAAACCATCATTCTAAGCAAACTATTACAAGGACAGAAAACCAAACACTGCATGTTCTCACTCACAGGTGAGAGTTGAACCATGAGAACACATGCACACAGGGTGGGGTACATCACACACCGGGGCCCATTGGGGGTGGTGGATTGGGGGAGGAGGAGCATGAGGAGAAATACCTAATGTAAAGGATGAGTTGATGGGTACAGCAAACCAACATGGCACATGTATACTTATGTAACAAACCTGCACATTGTGCATATGTACCCTAGTACTTAAAGTATAATAATAATAATAAAGAAGCTATTTCCATGGCAAAAAAGAAAAGATTTAGAAAAATAGCAATGGTTTAGACTTTATCATTATCCATTATTCTTCCTTAATGATGGCTTTCTTTGACTTCTTTTCAACTTTCCATCCTCAACTCTCCCCACTAAAAACAAACAAACAAACAAACAAAAACCAATTAACAGACTCAACCCTTGTCCATTCACAATCACATCCTACCACCAGTTTGAAGCCTATGAGAGTTCTAGTAAACTCACTCAAAGCCAAGTTAACAATTTCTGGGTACTTATTTAGAGAGATGTTTGCATGAAAAAGATGATATTGGAAATGCTAGGTTGCTCTCCACAGTCTTTAATTAATAGAGGACAGTGTAAACATCTCCTTTAAGCTATCATATCTATGAACTTATTCTCCCTAAGCAAAAAACAGATGGAACAACCCATCTATCCACAGCTTTTTTACTGAACCATTTGCCTTGGTGTTACGGTTGTTTTGTTTGTTCATTTGTTCATTTGTTTATTTGTTTGCAATATCACTTTCAACTCACCTTTTGATGTTGTGACTTTGTTCCCCAGGGCCTTGCAGTGGCTTTCAGATTCTATCCTAGTCTTACTGGTTAAAGCCTTTGTCTCCTCACTCTCAATCATGACTTGAGTTTTTCTCTGGCTAGCCTGTCTTAATATATCTTTGATAAATTCTGTGTATGTTTAGATCTGGACAAATATACATCTACCTTACTGAGATGAACTGCCACTGAGATCATTCTCTGTGTGCCAGTGGGAGCTGAAGAGTAATTGATGGCTTCAAAGTTCATTAAACATTTAGTGACTACCTGCCATGTAACAGGCAATGTACTAGTGGTGGAGATGTAACGGTCAACAGGAGTGATATGATCTCTCCCTTTATAGAGGTTTCAGTTTCATAAGAGAAAGGAGCATGTCACCAGGTTTTCCAGTAAAATGAGTAATGTGATAAAAAGGAAGTCCATTTTACCAGGGGAAAACTAGGGGATATAAAGTGAGATGAGAAGAGGTTCTTATCCTGTTAAAGAGACTCTCAGTTGAGACCCAGAGATGAGCTGAAGTTGTAAGGTTGGAAGCTTGGGGCTCTATTCATGTTGTCTCAGCCATCTCCAGCTAATTCAGCCACCCCAGATGAGGGTCCAGTTGCAAAGCAGAGAAAAGTCATTCCCACTGTGCATACCCAAATTATTTTGTTTTGCTTTGTTTTGTGTTTTGTTTTGCTTTGTTTTGTGTTTTGTTTTTAAGGGAGGGTCTCACTCTGTCACTCAGGCTGGAGTGCATTGGGGCGATTACTGTTCACCGCAGCCTCAGTCTCTAAGGACTCAAGCGATCCACCAAGCTCAGTCACCCCAGTAGCTCAGACTACAGTTCTGGGCTGTCATGCCCCACTAATATTTTTGTATTTTTTTGTACAGATGGGATCTCACATTGTTGCCCAGGCTGATCTTGAATTCCTGGGTCCAAGTGATCCTCCTACCTCAGCCCCCTAAAATACTGGGATTATAGGAATGAGTCACAGCACCTGGCCCCATTACCCAAATTCTTGATCAAAACAAATTCATGAGCATAACAAAACAGGTGTCACACTATGCATTTATTTGGGGTGTACTTTGTAAAACAGCAACAGTTGACCATAACAAAATGTGTTATCTGTAAGTGACATGCCACCATAATAAATACAAATTTAAAACTTGTGGCATGGACTTTGAAATGGTGGATGAAGGTTAGAAATTTCTTATCAGTGGTGAGGAGGACCGTAGAACAGTGAGGAATGCCTTTGGAGATTGGAGGAAAGGAGACAATTGTTATGTAGTGGCAGGATGTTTGGCAACACTGTTGTGTAAGGAAATGTGGAAGATAGAAAGGGCATTTAATTGACTCATGGGTGGGAGATGTGTAGGCAAAACATTTCAAAATGGCAATTGGCTTTTTCAAGCTTGCTATATTAAAATATAACAACAGAAAATTGAACTAAAGAAGGAAATGTTGAGTTTTTGAAGACAAGTTAACGGAATCACAAAGAGGTAAACCTTGCTAGTTCTAAAATAAAACTGCCTTTTCATTCTCTCTCTCTATCCCAGTGAAGGATTCACATAGTAGAAAATGACTTTAGAGCATAAAAGATGTCCAGTGTAGGCTGGAATCTCTGTTTGTTAAGGTGTCAGAAATATATAAGGTATTATACTCCGAAAACTTTCAGCTATACAAGAAATCTGCTATATAAGCACTTTAAGAAAATAATTGATAGGTCCCCTCTATTATGAAACAGTTTCTAAGAATGTCAGTGCCATTGTTCCATACTAGTTCTATACAGGCCAAAGATAGAGAATATCTCATCTCAAAGACATGAGTGGGCATAACTGCTATCTAAGAGAACTACAATAATATCCGTAGGAAACCCTAATGTATTAGTCTGTTATTACACTGCTACAATGACATACCTGAGACTGAGGAATTTATAAAGGTAGGAGGCTCAGTTGACTCACAGTTCTGGGTGGCTGGGGAGGCTTCAGGCAAATTACAGTCACGGTGAAAGGCAAGAGAGGAGCAAAGGCATATTTTATGTGGTGGTCGGGGAGAGAAAATGAGGAGCGAAGGGAATAGAGCTTCTTATAAAACCATCAGCTGTGGTGAGAACTCACTTACTATCATGAGAACGGCATGAGGGAAACTGCCACTATGATCCAATTACCTCCCACCAGATCTCTCCCTAGACACGTGGGGATTATGAGGATTACAATTCAACATGAGATTTGGGTGGGGACACAAAGCCTAACCATATCACCACGTGAAAAAATAAAATTAGGAGAGGTATTACCATTTTTGGACTATAAGGCATAGAGACATTAAACAAATACATTAGATATTTGGACTCCCAAACTTTCTGAGGACAGGAAGCAAGCTGAAAATGCAAACAGGAGCTATTTCTTGTGGAAAAAGGAGGATGACTCGTATGAAAGAATGAAGTACACGGAGAACAGAGGAAAGAACCATGGGGAATTATTCCTACCGTATCATCTTGTAGTGTTGAGTATATGTGGGATATGAGACTGGTTTCTGTAATTCTCAGGTCCTTAAGAGGAATCATCTGGATGAATCACATATGAGGAGTTTCATCTAAACCTGGATATAATTTTCATTACAAGATCCTGGACTTGAGTCAATGCTATAATGGGACAACATTTGTGGAGTTTTGAAGGTGTAATTATACTTTTCACTAGGAGTAAATAATTTATAAAGATAGGGTGGTCTGTGTAGAGGAAAGATGTCTACAAATTCTTTGCTAATTATCTCATTGAAAGAAGATACCTAATCTCTTTTTCTCTGAATGTGGATTGGCCTTATTATCTTACTTGACCCGTAGAATGTAGCCGAAATGGCATTCTAGGACATTGAGAAAATAAGTCTAGGGGACACCAGATGCCATGTAGAAAATTTAAGTATCCTGAGACTCTTATGCTGTGTGCAGAGATTTGCAGGGAGAGAGAGAGGTGGGGGAGGGAGAGAGATTGAGAGATTATTCTAAGTGTCTTTCTGTGCTTGTATTGGATATTACAATCCCAGCAAAAATAGTGGAAGAACCAAGTAATCCAACTGGCAGCCAGAACTGAGGACAAAGACAGATGGACCCATTTAATCAAAACAAACCATTTCCAGGAGTGAGTCAGTCTAGCTGAAGACCCCACTCAGTCAGGACTAGTCCAGACGGAACACCTCTCCTGATTCTGCTAAGGTTCTTGATCCACAGAATCATGAGTACACAAAAAGGACTACTTGATGCCATTAAGTTTCGGGGTGGTTTGAAATGCAACAACAGAAAACAGTACACTCACATTAAATATGATACTGGTGCATGAGCCTGAAGATCTAGAGAAAGTATGTTGCTAGAGACATAGATGTAGAAGTCATCAAAACATAAGTAATAATTGAAGTAATAGAAATGGATGAAACAGCTCAGGGAATGTGAGTGGAAAAAAAGGGTAGAAATGCTATTAGAAATGACTGTAAGAGACAGACAATTAAATCGTTATGCACAAACATTTTACCTACTCTACTAGAAAGATTTATAGCTATTATAGCTATAAGAAAGACACCATTTCTTATCTTGTATTGGCAGATCACTGATGCTGTAAAGAGAAATAATGCTTGAACGTAGTTTGAAGGTTGAGTGAGAATTCAGCAAATGAAATGTTGTAGAGTAATGAAACAGCATGCTTCATAGGAATGATGTAGAAAAGATCCTAGGTCTGCAGCAGAATGTGGGCTTTCCCTTTCATAATATGAAATTATCCCTGGGAGAAGGTTATCCAGCAACAAGCTATAGTTTCCAAACATGTCTTATGACTTAGTTCTTATCAACAGAAAGCAAGTTTAAGTGATGTATGTTATTTCCAGGCCAGAATTGTAAGTGTGTTTTTATTGTACATTGCTGCTTATATCTTGGTTAGCAGCAAAATCTGAGAGCCTGGGGGTTGATATCAGCCTGGGGCCTGAATCACCATGTGGAGATGAATCATCTGCGAATCAGGAACATCCTCATTTTAGGGTTTCATGAATAAAAAATGAAATTTTATTTTGTTAAGCTACTGAAATTTTAAGGTTTATTAGTAGTAGCACCTACCATTATCTCCTTCTGCAGCTGTACTAAACTGCTTTAAATTCGGATATTAAAGAAATGCAAGAAGGAAGGATTGAAAGTTTGCAGGGATCAGATATGGAGGTCTTATGTGTTCTTGGCTGAATTGAACAAATTTTCTTAAAAACAAGTGGTAGTGAATAGCACGATCAGAATTCTCTTTTGAGATGTAAGCACAGAAAATCATTTCATTGTCTTTGGTCTAAGCTTACCTCCCTTTTTAATGTAGAATATTATAATTTGAGTCTTTTCGCACACCTTTGCAATCCATGTCTATGTCTATTATCCTTCTATAAAAAAGGTCCTGTGTGTGAGAGAGAGAACATGAAAGAGAAGTATCATTTTTAGCATGCAAGAAAACATAAGAGTGAATAACCCTCCAAATTCATAGGCTTATAGGCTGACAAGTCAGATTCATTGAATGGTAAAATAATAGTACTTTTTTTCCTTCCACTGAACTTATTAGTGTATGTCTCACACACTGAAGAAAAAAGCAGTGAGTGAAATGTAACCATTTGATATCTCTATCGTGTGTGTGTGTGTTGATGTGTGTAAAGGAGGAAGGGAGAAAACCTTCAGGTATCTTAGTTCTATTTTCTGCAATGGGACATATTACATAACGACTTCTTGTTGAACTGTAATTATAACAGAGCCACCTTTATAAACATGAGTACAGGGGAAATTAATTAGGTGCTGACAATAAGCAAATATTATTTTCTTAATTAGATCTCCTTCTATTGGAAATCCTGCTTTGTTCCTGCTACTCCAGTGTGAATGACATTTGAATCATAACAGTGTCTCACAGAACAGTCTTTCAGGGATGAAAAAGACAGGCGCAATGTCACAGTCAATGAATACCTTTTCAAATCTTTGCTAATCTGAAGTCAATTAAATGCAGCCCCCAAAACAGCTGCTTTTGCTGATTCGTATACCCGCATAATTAGCACGGAAACTGTTCAGACGGCACATTTTTCGTATTCATGCATTTTGATAGTTCTTTTGTCACATATTATTTTTACATAGCTGGCTACTATCTTGCAGTTGGAATGCTCAACTTGAGTTAGCATGAGGACAAATGCAATTTGATGGTTTATCAGTACCAGACCCCCATCCTCAAAAGTCAATCTCTCTTTCTCCCTCTTCCACTTTTCCTCTCCTTCTCTCTCTCTCTCTCTCTGGCTCTTTCTCCTCCCAATTCTTCTCCATCTCCACTCTCTTTCCATCCCTCTCCTTCTCTCCCTCTCTTTCAACTGTCTCTATTCAGCACATATATTTTTAAAGAAATGAGAAGGATTCACTGAGAAAGTCATATTTTGTATGAAGTGCAGCAGTAAGGAGAGAGTAGGATGTAGCTTTATGGAGATAATTCTTCCCCAGAAACCTCTGACTTTTGAAACAGCCTCTGAGACACACAGTGAGACACTTGCAATAGATGTGTGAGGGTAATGGCCACATCCCTTGTGTGATAAACACACATGTCATTGTGGAACCAGGAGGCCAAGTTATGCTGCCCATTTGGATTAAAATTTGATCAAAATGCCATGTACTGAGAAGCAGCTATGGTCCCAGAGAAGTAATATTGAGACAAATGATGTTAAAAGAGGATTTTCTATCTTAATAGTTAAGGAACGATGGTGATTTTTTACCTTGTGTTCATGTGTTAGAAACTAAATGCTGTATGAATTTATATTTTTACCTCAGATCTCAGAACCAAATGTAAAAATGATATTTTAATTTCACAAAATAACTCCCACTTTGGCTTCAACACAATAGTGTTCGGTGTCATTCAGTGAGGATACATCTAGGAAGCTTCAGTGGTAGAAATGGAATAAGCTTGAGAGTAAAACAAATCAAATAACTCAATAAACATCTAATAGATACAATGAAAATGTTTATTTAAATATTTTCAGCTACATGGTTATTATCTATAAAATTGTTACAATAAAACTTCAGGTGGTTGTACTGATGATTAACTGGTCGGACTGATGATAATGTTTAAAATGTCAGGTGGATTAGTTGGTTTGCATTAAACATGTTTTTCTTTAGGCATTATTCTAGCGTCTGTGATACATACAAACATGAGTAGGATAAAGATGAGCTATTAAAATGATTGCCATTTCAGCATTTTGACCTAAAAATATCAGATTTACATACTTCAACCTAAAATCTACCCCCAAATAACTAAAAATCTAGTCATCTAGTAGAATTGAGAGTAACATTTATATAGAGAGGGAGTATTGATATCTACATGGTAATAAATATTAACAGAGTAATATGTACTATAGGAATATAGAATTGCAATAGATTTAATCTCTCTAGGGTGAGATTGGATTTAGGACGTTTCCTATAAAAAGGACTTCAAAGTTTGCAAAGAACTTGTCAGGTGGAGGAGAAAGAGAGAGAGAGGTAGAGGTAGACAGATAGAGCTATGTAGGGAATGTTCAAGAAATGACAATTATCTGGTAGTCACTCATCTGAGAATTCATTAAGCTGTTCCCACAGCAGTAAAATATTTTTTCTTCAAGAGCATGCAAATATTCACATATTATATAGACAAATACACTAGGGAATTTTTCGAGCCCAATTTTTGAATATTTGGTTAGGCTGAATGCTATAAAGTAATTTAAAAATGGGTTCAAAATTTGCTGACAGTATATTCTATCATTTTGTATTTGGATATACATTTAAACTATCTAAATCTGTGTCCTAATCTTGAAAGTGTGGATAATCATAGCTCTCTTATAGGGTTTTTGTAAGAATTAAGTGAATTAATATATCTAAAACCCTTAATTACATGCCTAGAATAGGAACCATCAATAAATCATAGTTCTCTGTATCACAAGAGGTAGAGAGGCTATTTCCATTTAGGACTGTGATATTTAATTTTATGACTAATATTTAATAAATAATACTTGTTTTAGCACCAGGAAAAAAAATCCTCTCCATTTTTCAGGAGTGCTGCAGGTTTATTTTTCTGTTGTCTTTTTTCTCAGTCTTTGTGTGGTTAAAAAAATCAGCATTTTTGTATAGCTAATCCAATAGTGGCCTTAAAAGAGAAATCATTTGGTTTTTTTTTATGAAATTTGTGAGTAAGTAGCTTAATTATAATCATTCTCAGGCTCTCCTTACCCTTAATAAGTGTGTGTGTTTCTAATACTTAAAAAGAAATCACCTAGGCTCTCCAAATGTGCATGGAGAAATGATTTTCAAATAATTAAAGGACATGAAGGGATGGGTTATAACCACATGATGGTGGCAAGGTTAAAAGCAGGTGTTGTCAGAGGTCAGATCAGAAAAAATTTATATTTGCTGAGCACCTACTACGTACCAGGCAGGACCTGTGTTTATATTCTGAGTATTTATTTCTCACTGTAAGTATGCAAAGGTATTAACATTATCCCAGTTTAAAGGATGAGGTAAGTAAGACTCAGGGAATAGGCATAAGATGCTGAAGCAAAGTCAGAGGCTGTATAGAGAGAGCTTCTTATTCACACTGGCACTGCCAGTTTCCATATTTCTGTTTCTAAGTTTAGTGGCTATGGGGAAGCTACGGATCATTAGTAGGACTCATTGCCATTGGAAGTAACTGTGACATTTTTAGCAAAGAGTGTAGAACCTGTTAACCACTAGGTGAGGAACCTCACGCAAATCTCATTCGAGAGTTTACGGGACTTCTGATATCTTCTAAAGATGAGCTGATTTTGGAAGGGACTATCAATATCTTCAAAATAATTATCAAATTAAATGGCTATATCCATGAATTGCTTTTTTTTTTTTTTTTTTTTTTTTTTTGGGTGGTGGTAAGTCCTGCAACCATTTAGTGCAAATGTGACTTAGAAAAAAAAAAGTAAAATGTAATGTAAATTATCTGAGTTGTCAACATAACTCTATAGATAATTCCAGGTCCACATGCTTGTCAGAGAAAAGACAGAAATAGGAGGTGAGTCTAAATCTGTCCTGTGGACTACATAAGTTACTCTATATGTGTATATATGTATACACTCCCTCCAAGCACACATACACGTGTGTGCGTACACACACGTGTGTGTGTGTATATATATATGGATAACCTATTTTATTCACTCTATAAACAAGGAAACCAAAGCTTAGGTATTTACGGAAATTGCACAAAACATAAGGTGATTAGAGAAGAATTGGTACTCTGTTTCTAAACCTCATGGCCTTTCCACTATCTAATATATATTTTTGAATATGTGACATAAATAGCATTCATTCATTCTTTCAACAGATATTTACTCAGCATCTACCCTAAGCCGGGCACTTTCCTAGAATATGTATGTGATTAAACTCAAACTGTTACCTCTTAGGGACTCATAGTCTACTAGGTATGAGACATGTAAACACACACATCAAAACTGATGTAAACACAGAATGGAACAAAGAAGCAGGACTGACGCATGTGGGGGTGTCAGGTGATTTTTGAGCTGGGTCTTGGAGGACAATATGAATATTTCATGTGACAAGGACATGCCAGACAGGGAACATCAGCCTGGCAAGGAAGAACATAGAGCCAAAACTGGCCTGGGAGACATAAGGTTGGGATATAAATGCTGCCTGTCTCCGCTCTCAGCAGGCCTTCCCACTGCCGCCTGCTGCTCTCATCTATTTTCTGGCTTTGCAATTCCCCTGCACTCCCAAACCTACTATTACATTCCCATTCCCCCTCCTCCACCTCCTCACCTAATGTCCAAAACACATGGGTATGTGAGATAAGTGGGTGAGCAAGTTGCAAATGGAGAAAGGGAGGGGTGGAGTACAGGAGTGTCACAGAGGGTGAAGGGCATGGGAACGACAAGCACCTAGGCCTGAAAACCCCAAGATCGCCTTCCTTCACCTTGAAACCTTTCTTGCTGTTCCATGGCCAACCTCATACTTTGCAAATAATTTTGACTGATAGCATCTTTTGGGCTGATTCAAAGGTAAAACAAAGCAAATCATCAAGTTCTAGAAATGAGAAAATATTTTAAAAATTACAGATTATTTAAAAGGAAAAATAAAACGTTTGAAAAAAAAATATCTTGAACAGTCATCCAACCAAGAACTTAATTCATAGGATCTCCTTAAGCAATCACCACCAGGTGATGCTAATTAGCCTGAACAATGCACAGGTGTTACCCTACAAGGGAAGTAAATAAATAAATAAATTCATAAATAAAGCAATTGCAGCTTCAACATAGCTGCCTGTATCTCTCCTCATCGTCTCCAAATATGCCACCCTTTTTTTTTTTTTTTTTTTTTTTTTGAGACGGAGTCTCGTTCTGTTGCCAGGCTAGAGTGCAGTGGCGCAATCTCGGCTCACTGCAACCTCTGCCTCCGGGGATCAAGCGATTCTTCCGCCTCAGCCTCCCGAGTAGTAGCTGGAATTACAGGCATACGTCACCACGCCCAGCTAATTTTTGTATTTTTAGTACAGACAGGATTTCACCATGTTGGCCAGGATGGTCTCGATCTCTTGACCTCATGATCCGCCTGCCTCGGCCTCCCGAAGTGCTGGGATTACAGGCATGAGCCACCGCGCCCGGCCAAATATGCCACTTTTAAATATGCCTTATTCAATATCTAATGTGTTAGTCGTGCAAACTATTGTGGTAACCTGAAAAATGTTCTTTCTTCTCTAAATACAAATAACTGCATTCATTTGTATATCCATTTGTGCATTCTTTAAATGGAATAATAATCTAAACCACTATGTACCAGACACTGTGCCTGGCACTAGGAATAAGGTAATAGAGAAAAATGAAATTCGTCTTTATTTTATGGGCTTACAGTCTACTAGGAGAGAAAGATATTAATTAAGTTACATAATTAGGTGATCACAGTTTAACGTCTTCAAGGCAGGCAATGTAAAAGGCAATATGAAAATAGGCTGGGCGCCGTGGCTCACACCTGTAATCCCCGCACTTCGGGAGGCCGAGGCAGGCGGATCACGAGGTCAGGAGATTAAGACCATCCTGGGCAACATGGTAAAACCCCATCTCTACTAAAAATACAAAAATTAGTGTGGCGTGGTGGCAGGCGCCTGTAGTCCCAGCTACTCGGGAGGCTGAGGCAGGAGAATTGCTTGAACTGGAGAGGCAGAGGCCGCAGTGAGCCAGATCGCGGCACTGCAGTCCAGCCTGGGTGACAGAGCGAGACTCCATCTCAAAAAAAAAAAAAGGGTAAACACAGAGACCTTACCTAGTTTATGCCACCGTGGACTGCTTTCTGCTAAGGTAGTGGGAGCTGTGATTGAGTCAATGCATAAAATAGGAAAAGGGTAGTAGCATGAATTCCAGACAAAAGAAATAGAAGAGTTCTGCAGCAAAGTAAACCAAAAGAACAACAGGAAGTCCTGTGTGACTGGAACCCAGAGCAAGCAGATCCTAATGCTGTGAGACTAGAGAGTGAATGGTTTTCCAAAGAGTGTTAAAAAGCTAATATTTGAATTCTTTCCAAATGTCCTAAAATATTTTAAGCAAGAATGCCTTATCTGATGCAGGGAAGGCTCCTGAGTGGACAGAGATGATCCTTATATGACAGAAAAGTAATTCAAATTGTTTGGCCCAAAAACTATATTAGATTTAGACATTGATGGAGTTGGGGATTTTTTTTCTCCATGATTTGAGTCCATCAGAGAACGAGCATTTGTGCTCAACATCTTTAGTGGAGTGAATCTGAATCCAGAATCTTGTCACATAGTCAGAATTTGTTCATGAAAACTTTGCAGAACAGGATATGTAAGAGACTGAAGGCAACTCAGTGCACACTTAAATCAACAGTACTTTCAACAATCCAAGAATGAGCAAGTTGGGGAAGGAGACCCTTACTGATTTCACGAAATTCTGTTCAAATTGTGTGTCTCTGTGTATAAGAGGCAGAGACAGAGAAGGAGACAAAGAGACAGAGATCTAAAGAAACGAGAGAGTCTGACTGACTTTGTAAAGGGACTTACTGACTTACAGGTATAAACAGAATGTCCACAGTAAATTAATGGGTTTTAGATTTCCTGTAAAATGTTATTTTCAAGGTAATAATTTATGAAAATATTTCTATATTTGTCAGATAAATTCAAAATGTAAATCTTGGGCTATAATATTGACCATAGTAATATTATATTGGGATTACAGGCATAAGTCAGCATACCCAGCCGCCATAATAAATTTCTGACTCTAAAAAGTCCTTGACCGTACTGATTGAGCCTCCTCCCCAATCTTACAGGTGAAGGAACTAAAGGACAGAGAGGGTGAGAAAAGTGCCCAGAAACACACAGCAAATTTAGGACTGGGCTCCAGTTCTCCCAGGGGTTTTCCACATCCCAAGGTCTGGGATGTGGAGTCAAAGGGAGTCAAAGTCTCTACAGAAAAGAAATGTTTTACAACCCCATCAAAAAGTGGGTGAAGGATGTGAACAGACACTTCTCAAAAGAAGGTATTTATGCAGCCAACGGACACATGAAAAAATGCTCATCATCACTCGCCATCAGAGAAATGCAAATCAAAGCCACAATGAGATACCATCTCACACCAGTTAGAATGGCAATCATTAAAAAATCAGGAAATAACAGGTGCTGGAGAGGATGTGGAGAAATAGGAACACTTTTACACTGTTGGTGGGACTGTAAACTAGTTCAACCATTGCGGAAGACAGTGTGACGATTCCTCAAGGATCTAGAACTAGAAATACCATTTGACCCAACCATCCCATTACTGGGTATATACCCAAAGGATTATAGATCATGCTGCTATAAAGACACATGCACATGTAAGTTTATTGTGGCACTATTCACAATAGTAAAGACTCGGAATCAACCCAAATGCTCATCAATGATACACTGAATTAAGAATATGTGGCACATACATACCATGGAATACTATGCAGCCATAAAAAAGGATGAGTTCATGTCCTTTGTAGGGCATGGATAAGATGAAAACATCATTCTCAGCAAACCGACGCAAGGACAGAAACCAAACACTGCCCAGTTCCAACTCAAGTGAGAATTGAACAATGAAAACACTTGGACACAGGAAGAGGAACATCACGTATCGGGGCCTGTCGTGGGGTGGAGGTGGGGGAGGGATAGCGTTAGGAGATATACCTAATGTGAATGACAAGTTAATGGGTACAGCACACCAACATGGCACATGTATACATATGTAACAAACCTGCACGTTGTGCACGTGTACCCTAGAACTTAAAGTATAATAAAAATAAATAAATAAATAATGAAAATAAATAAAACTCACTGTAGAAGATTTAGAAAGAAAAAAAGAAATGAAAGGTTTTACTTAGGAAGGTCTGACTTCTGATATGTAACAAATATGAATAAAAAATGTTATAATCCCTGCAAATTTCTTATGAACTGGTTGAACTCTACCTGTGTTCATCCATCACTTTGCCTGTTTTATTTGCTGTTAATTTAAGGGAATGCAATGTTCAGGAGTTAGATGGTTGTATAGAAATATTAGCATACATCCATGGAGCGAAAGATTAATCTATCAGCCATCTCAATAACAGAATTAGCCATTATTTTTCTAACTGGAGGTACATGGTTTGAACCAACAAATCACTGCCTCCCCTAATAAGCTTTACCTGAAAGTTGTATGTTGTGTCTTCCAAAGTGTGGGTGGAAGAATTAAAGATTTAGATGGAAGAACATTTTGGCTCATATACATAGCAGTAAGTAATGTTAAATCATAAGTAAAGTATTTTAATTTCAATTATATTTTGCTCTTGATGAGATTTTTGTCAATGATAACAATATCTTTAACACCTAACATTTTAAAAATTACCTTTATGTAAGCCTGTATCTTGACAACAAGTGTCAAGTTTAGAGCTTGCCCATAGTCATCAACATCCTATCAAAATGTAATCTCATTGTTTTAATGTATTGCATTAATATTTATGATATCTCTCTGGAAAATATTATTAATTTTGCATCTTTGGTAGTAACATAGTGTTCAAAATTAATTTTAACTTACATGAGTTTATTAAATAATTTAGAAAATGATATTATAGTATGTAGTTAGTAGATGTAAAGAGGTAATAAAGGTTGAAAAAAATTGTTTTAATAGAGAAAATATGACCTTTGGAATTTTAAACTGATTTCATTACTTACTAATTATGTGACCTGGGCAAGTCACTTAACCTTTCTGAGTCTCAGTTTCCATTTCTGTATTATGAGAATTATAATGATTCTGACCTCATGAGTTCATTATAACTTTAAATAAGTCTAGCATATAATCAAAACCTAGCAAAGGTTATTATAGTTGAACACAAAGAAATAATAAAATTAGAGAAGTAACATAACCTACATAATGAAAGATGAAAAACAGAAGTGAATCCTTTGGCCTTATCCAAGGCACACATACAAAAGAGGAAAATATTTTGGAAAAAAACAGAGTCAGCACCAGATGCAACACAATTAAACTGAACAGTCCCTCGTGTTTACAAGAAAATCCTCACTCACAATTACCCAAACAAATCTATTCACTTAGAAACCCAGAGGGCTTTAAGCCAAAGCACATATCTCTTTAGGGCCTCTTAAACTATTTTTATTGCTATCTAAATTTTATACACCAGCAACACCAGTAACACACATCAGTAAGAGTGCTATCAGAAGTTCAGATTGTTCCTACAATCTATCAACCACTCCATTCAGTTCGGTTCCGTTTGATTCATTCTAGCAATCACATGGGTGGCGATGTATACTATATACTGTATGAGACAGTAAAGGAAGACCACAGAGGATTTTCATAGCTCATGTCTTCACAGACCTTTGTTTTTTTCTAGCATTCTTTATTTGGTTAAGTTCTAAACATTCTATGATCAAGAGAATCCTACTTAATACACACAGTCACTCAATTCCTCTATTTTTCGTTGACTGGATTAACAAACAATTATGTTTTTAATAAACAGTAGATGCAAAATAATTTGTGGCAGATTGGAAGGCACTGGGATGAAATGATGAAGGAGTTAGATTTTGGAAAGAAATCAGTGGTTCCTTTCAAAATTACAAATACTGTGTCATGGAATCAAAGGTGAGTGAGGGATTTATTCCCATCTTTCCAGCACACATCACTGTCAGATGGCCAGTGCCTATCCTTCTGGGTCTGGCTTCATTCTCAGATGGAGAGTTCTTCTGGACAAGGTCTGAGCTAAGTCTTGGGCTTCAGTTGAAGAAAATATATATTTTATTAAATAGTTGCTTTATGAAGTAGACATAGAACTGATCATCTTACCTTGATACAGAGTAAGAAGATAACTCCATCTGCCACGTTATGTAAAGCAGGCATCAGCCTTTATGCTCAGCCATGGACAGTACAAGGGAAGCTTTAGGGCACCAAGACAAAGAGAATGGTTTGGGACTAGGGTGATATTATATATAATGTTGTACCTTGAGTATGGTGGCAAGATATTATCTTCATCGCTAAATACCAGAAATATTTTACTTTCTGTACTTGACCTCATACTAAACAGTGATTTTCCAGATATATCTTCATTACCTTTAAAATTAATTGGTCCAGAATAATTAATTCTAATTTAGTAAATTTTAAAAATTTATTCTCTTTGGTTTAAAGTGATGAGTTTTCTTTTACATAAAGGCAAATTTTTTTTTCCCCAAAACATCTCCAGTGGTACTTTCTCCTCTCCATCCTATTGCCACTAATTAAACAAGCTCTTACTAATGTCTGGCTCCTATGCTTGTAATAGCTTCCTGAATGGTTTCCTCCAATCCACTGCCAATTATGCTTCTCTCTCTAAAACTCAACTCTTTTTTTTTGGCCATTCCCTACCGAAAAATTCATCAATATAACCATATTTTCTTTATAAAATAGCCAATTACTTTACTGATGGCATTTAAAGCCACCTATAATCTAATATCATTTTGCTTTTCTGCGTTTATCCCAAAACATCTTTATTATGTTCACCTCCTTCTTTTCCATGGGTTACTTTTGGATGATAATTTCCATGTAGGTTGTTTCATAATATAATTTAACATAATCACAAAATACTAAATATAAAGCTGCAAGGGAGGGTTGACTGTATCTATATCTATCTATGTAAATATCTCAATATAAATATTATATAATATAAAATACTGAATATTTATAAAACAGCTGTATGATGCATAGTTTTAATCCATAAAACTTCCAAATCAATGCAGAGACAATAGAATTCAGAATTGTCCAGAGGACACGCTGAATCTTCCTGCAAATTCCTTTTCCAAACTTGCTTTTCCTCTCTGCCTAGACAGTCAAACAATTCCCTGTATTTATAGGACACTTGTGAAGCACTTAAAACAGAACAGTATGTAAATTCACGCTAAATAATGCATAATGCTACAAGAATCTGTTTTCCAACTTGCTGCAGCCATCATCACATACAAGGAAAAAGAGGACAACTAGAAGTAAAAAGCAGCTGTATGTTTTTTAAAAGCTACGATAGAATAGTGTGCATTTTTAATGTTGTAGACTTACACACCATAGCTAGAGGCTGTATTTATTTCATTTAACATGCTTAATTTATGTCTATATGGAAGGCAAGTTCAAGTTTTAGAGGAAGAATAATATGTTTAGTGGATTCTTGATTAATATGTTTTTTATGAAAATGTAGGGAACAACCACATATTTTAGTAATATATATTGATCAAAATAAGTTATTGATATATAACTTGATAAGGGCTTATGAATAGTTCTTTGGTACTATTGATACTTTGGTACTATTAAAACCTGACCTCTCGGCCGGGCGCGGTGGCTCAAGCCTGTAATCCCAGCACTTTGAGAGGCCGAGACGGGCGGATCACGACGTCAGGAGATCGAGACCATCCGGGCTAACATGGTGAATCCCCGTCTCTACTAAAAAATACAAAAAAACTAGCTGGGCGAGGAGGCGGGCGCCTGTGGTCCCAGCTACTCGGGAGGCTGAGGCAGGAGAATGGCATGAACCCGGGAGGCGGAGCTTGCAGTGAGCTGAGATCCGGCCACTGCACTCCAGCCTGGGTGACAGAGCGAGACTCCATCTCAAAAAGTAAAAAAATAAAAAAATAAAAAAATAAACCTCACCTCTCACCTCTGCTTTGGGGACCCTTCTCAAAAATTATAAGTCCTTCCTAAAAAAAAAAAAAAGGAATATAAGGAATATAGTTGTTACTGGTTCACCGATTCACAGAAGGAATACTTATTAAGTATCTTTAAGATGTAGAGTAAGTAAAACTGAATACATTCTCTGATTCTCAATGTATAAAAAACTAACAGCAGTGCTATAGACGAGAGAAAGGTGGTTCTATGAGAACATATGCCAATAACACCCATTTGACACTAGTGGTTAAGGAAAGCCTCCTCCGGAAAGTAACACTTTGGCTGAGATCTGAAAGGTGGGCAGGAGTTAATATGGAGAAGGGAGTTAGATAAGGATAGTATGGTTTATGGAATAACAGTCCCTACATGTGGTCACATTCTAATCCCTAGAACCTATAAATACATTACAGACTTGACAAAGAGGACTTTGCTAATGTGATTAAGACAAGGACTTTGGGATGGTAGAATGTTCCTGGATTAGCGAGATGGGCCTAATGTAATCACAAGGTTTCTAACAAGAATAGTGAGGAGGATCAAAGTCAGAGACAGCAATGGGGCAATAAAAGCAGAGGGAGAGAAGGCAGTGTGATGCTAGAAGCAGAGGTGGATAAAGCCATGTGATGAGGGAAGCACAATGATGTGACTGCTGGTACTCAAGAAGGAGAAGGGCCATGAACCAAGGAATGTAGGCAGCCTTGGGAGGCTGGGAAGTCAAGAAAAAAAATTCTTCTCCAGGGCTCCAGAAGGGATATGGCCCTGTCATTCCCTAGAAGACTGGTAATTCTGATCTCCAGAAATGTAAGATAACAAATGTATCCCGTTTTAAGCCACCAGGTTTGTGGTAATTTGTTAAAACAATAATAGGAAGTTAATATAGATGGCTTCTTTATAAAACAGGGGAAGAATATTCAGGTAAAGAGAACTCTTTGTGTGAGATAGAGCTTTGCAGATTTGAGTAATTGAAAAAAGGGCTGATATTTCTGAAGCACAGAATTTCAGGACCAAAGGAAACTTAAAAAGTTAAAACTGTTCAAGGTATTCAAAATCATCTATTTCAAAACCTCATTTTATGAATGAAGATAAAATATGATTTAGTTAAGATCATGGAATCTATTAGCAAAATAATCTTACAAATTTCAAGATGTAAAAAAATCCAAATTTGATAAGAATGCAACTCATTTATCCATTCAATCATTTACAAATACTTATTGACTGCTGTGTAGCAGAGCAGGGCACAGCGGCTGAGGACATACCGAATCAGGAAGAAAGAAAGCATAGTTGCTGACTTGCTGTGTTCCTGTCATTGTAATATCCACGTACCTCTCTGTCGCCTTCACTATAGGGTAAGCTCCTTCAAGGCAAATGCTGTTTCAGTTTAAGCATGGTATACCTCACATGGTATTATGTGAGGCTGCTAATAGAATATTTGGGAACATGGATTTACTCTGGGTATGCACCAGCCTGTGTGGGGACATGAGCTCCAGAAGCTACATTAGGAATATAATGTGGTGATAACAACAAGCTTAAACATGCATTATGCCATTTAATCCACACAACTTCCCCACAAGGAGGGTGTATTTCAAAATGTATACATCACCATGGCATAGTCTTGAATCCCCACTGCCTGTTTTAGCTGTGATGTAAATTTAGAACCTTGTGACTCCTGTTTTCTCCTAAGTAAAGTATGTATAATAATAGTAACTGTCAGAGTATTGGTAAGGATGGAATAAATGTATACATGTTAAATATATGTAAATTACCTAGCAATCTGACAAATAGGAATTCAACATTTATTGAGTGAATAAAATAATGAATGAATGATATGTGTGTGTGTGTATGTGTGTGTGCGCGTGCATGTGTGATCTTGTAGATGTAAGTGAGAGCTCCTGTGGGCCTATTGAAACACAACAGACATGAATTGGGGATCAATTTGTGCACCAGGCAGTCAGAAGTCCTGGCCTGGTGCAGGTGCCAGTTCCAAGCCTGTCTCAGTCTACATCTATATGAGATCATGCTAACCTCTATGAACCTCATTTCTTCATCTGAAAAATGAAGATATCAATCTGTGCTGTGGTCTCTGGTTGAATTATTTCAAGGATTGAGTGATACGGCTGCAATTTCTCTAATTTGCATATCAACACAACCTTAATAAAGTGAACATAATTCTTATGAACATTATTATTAATGTAGTTGTGATTTTTAAGAAACATTGTATCTGACTGCATTAATTTACCAAAGCTTTAGCTTACCAGTTTATATATTGTTCCCTCTTTGTTCATAAACTGTTATTAAGACTCTCTATGTTCACCGTGAGTAATGGCCCCACCCGTAGAGAAGTGAAAACACATTTGTTTTATTCAGAAAACTCTGAGTCATACACTGTAGGTTGTGTATTGTGTATAAACTATTATTTTCCATTTCTACAGCACCAGTCTCTTCTGCTGATATTTCTAACCACATCCATAGATATCATTTTGAAGGCCTTTAGGAATGACACACAATGGGACCCTTACAAGAAAAGACACCTCTTGCCTACAATTTCTTCTTTGTTGTTTGTTGGGAGCTTCAGGTGTTGACATCTGAGAGCTGAAACATGCACTTAGGGAGGTTGTGACTATGCCTTTCAATCTTGCTCATGAGAATGTAAAGGCAGAAGGCATAAATCTCTGGTGTCTGAATTGTACTTCATAGCATTGTACGTTGTCAGTTGCGAACAAGATGAGGTGGAGAAAAATTTCAGCATTTGAAAGAAAGAAGAAACCTATTCATTTCAGGTTTTTAAAATTAATAGATTTTGGACGTGGGGCACAAAATTCATTCTCACTGGGTATTGATGTTATCATTTGTTCAGTATAATACTGGAAAGACCTATAGAAATGGCCAGGTTTATAACCTAATAATCTGTGACTATGATTCTGGTTCATTCCAGTGGGAAACATGTTGGTGTATGAGTAAAAGCCTGATCAATGTAGTCTGTTGGATTAGAGTCCTAATCCCAAATTTGCCACTTTCCAGTTGTAAAATTTAGGATACAACGCCACATTTATCTGCAGATTAAAACATTGCAGCTTTAAGTGGAGACAATTTACCCATCTCATATGACTTTTCAGAGGATTAAATGAAAAATAATATGTCAAATGAATAGCACAGGAATCTGGCAGGATGGCAGACTAAGTTAACCTAAATACCCCCAGAAATAAATCTTTAGCCATGGTAGATGATACGTAACAACAATAAAAATATGAATGCATAGCTGTGTTCAATAGGAAATTAAATCCTCAGGAGGTAAGAAATAAAAATGGAACTTGAAGAAATGTATTACCCTCATGAATTAGCATTGCAGCTACCCTTGGAGTGGGCTATCAATATGAAAAATAATAAGGTAAAGAAAAGAAAAAGACAATGTCTTGAGCTGGAAAGTTTGAAGAAATTGTAACTAAGCCTTTATACATAACATTGAAATCATTCAATTGCTTTATTAGTGAAAGGAAAAACTCCACCTAACATACAGAAAGATGGCAAGGCACTTCATCTATTTCTATTGGGCTCTAGGGAAACACATATGCAGGAATACACACAAAACACACAAAACCTCATGTCAGAAACAGACTAGCCCATCTTTCACACAGGTTGTCTACTACTCATAGATTCTGGGATGCAGAAGTTAAGAAATTAACATAAAGCTTGGTCTTGCGCTGGTGACAATTTTAAGATGCCTGACAAAGCAAATGTAAACTTCACTTGAAGTTCACTCCTGCAAACAAAGTTGGGTTTTTCCCATAAAAAAAAAAAAAAAAAAAAAAAAGCCCCGTGTCTCTGAGCACACCATCTTCCATTGCAAAACAAACGAGATAACCATCTGCCAGCAATAAGAATAAATGGAAATAGTACATTGGAGAATTAGAATCTCAAGAATATCACATAATAGAACTACCCTTAACATAAAAGTCTATCAAATGGTATGCATAACTTAAATTTAGGAATAAAAACCATAGAATATGGAAAATGATTCTACCAAAGAAAGAGACAAATAAGCTATTGAAAGCAAAGATTAAATGCAGAAAAATAAATCACAAAATAGACCCAGCTGAACAGAACAATAGTAAAGAAGGACATATATTCAAGTAAGTTATACTCAATATGTCACAGTGAAATAAAGGGAAAAGAAGATTAAAAGTATTGTTAAAAGAAATAGAGGAGAGAATGAAACGGTAAAGCATTACAAGTAAAATGGAATTCCATAATGGGTGAATAGAGAGAATGGTACAAAAAGAGTTATCCAAATATAATAGCTCACAATTTTCAGTAATGATGAAATATATGAACCTTCAGGTGTAGAAACACTGTAGATCCCAGTCAGAATTAAAAAACACACACACACAAGGCACATCATAGTAAAACTACAAGATATCAGAGATAAGAGGAATATACATCCTTTCTTCCAGGTTGCTTTTAAGATTACCTGAGAAAAATATTCAACAATTAGAAATAACAGTAGTCGTCTCAATAAAGAAACATATAACAGACTGTTATTTTCAGAGTTAACAGCAAAACTAACCACCTACATGAAATTCTTTACTCAGGTAAACTCTTATGCAAGGGTGACATATTTTTTAGGCAGTAAATGAAAAGTTTAACATTCATATATCTTTGTTGAAGGAAATATTAAAAGGGTTACTTCAGAAAAATGAAAAGAAAACCTAGAAGTAATACTTGTAATATGAGAATCAATAACAACTAACAAAAAAACCCAGCAAAATGTTATCATCTATTACGCTGGTCAATAGGTACATGGAATTTTATGTTATTGCTGTTCCATATTTATTTAAAATAAATTATGAAATATATAAAAATACCAACTACTTTCTCATCCAGATATTTTCACAGATATTAACAGTAAGTTATATTCTAATCTCATATTCATCCATTAAGAATATAAAACATGTTCATAAATTCTAGATACATTAAGTTTGTTTGGATGGAGCCACATGGAGATGTGGCTAATAAAACGGGCTTATTGAAGTTGACCAAAACATATGTCAGAAAGCAAAAGATGTGAAGAGATGTTTAGAGACGACAAAATAAAATACAAAATCAGATTTGTGTAGCTTTGTGGAACAGTCATTGGCAAAAGTCCGAAAACATAAATAGCTTATTCAGGATTTTGTTTTTCAGACAAAACTACAGGAAGTACTTAATAGTGATATTTGGACATGAGATCTAGCTGACTGACCTGAGAGAGCCAGAACTTGAAGGTATAACTAACGTTTTTGTTTCTTGCTTAAATCTTCAGAGCTTATGCCATTTATTAACAAAAGATCTGTAACTCAAACTCAATTAAACAAATAAATAATTAAGCAAAGGGATTCATTGGCTTATATAACTGAGACAAAATTTCGAGTCTCCTGATTTCTTGTTTGTTTGTTTTTTGAGACGGAGTCCTGCTCTGTTGCCCAGGCTGGAGTGTAGTGGTGCGATCTCAGCTCACTGCAACCTCCACCTCCTGGGCTCAAACGATGCTCCTGCTTCAGCCTCTCAAGTAGCTGGGATTACAGGCTTACCACCACACCCATCTAATTTTTGTACTTTTAGTAGATATGGGGTTTTGCCGTGTTGGCCAGGCTGGTCTCAAACTCCTGACCTCAGGTGATCCACCTGCCTTGACCTCCCAAATTGGGATTACAGGCAAGAGCCACCGCACCCAGTCTCCTGATTTCTTTCTTTGCAAATCTTTCTTTGCTTTCATCCGTAATATGATTTCATGGTGACAATAGAAACATAATTTCTGACTTTGTGTTTCCATACTCCAGTTTCTGAGTGAGCAATGCTATCTTTTCCAGTATCTCCAAAAGAGAGAAGAAACTTCTATTTCTTTCTTTCTTTTTTTTTTTTTTTTTTGAGACGGAGTCTCGCTCTGTTGCCCAGGCTGGAGTGCAGTGGCGCGATCTCGGCTTACTGCAAGCTCCGCCTCCCGGGTTCACGCCATTCTCCTGCCTCAGCCTCCCCAGTAGCTGGGACTACAGGCGCCCGCCACCGCGCCCGGCTAATTTTTTGTATTTTTAGTAGAGACAGGGTTTCACTGTGGTCTCGATCTCCTGACCTTGTGATCCGCCCGCCTCGGCCTCCCAAAGTG
>NW_016821003.1:2903029-2906603 GCF_001698545.2 Rhinopithecus bieti
TTTTGAGACGGAGTCTCGCTCTGTCACCCAGGCTGGAGTGCAGTGGCCGGATCTCAGCTCACTGCAAGCTCCGCCTCCCGGGTTCACGCCATTCTCCTGCCTCATCCTCCCGGGTAGCTGGGACTACAGGCGCCGCCACCTCGCCCGGCTAGTTTTTTGTAGTTTTTAGTAGAGACGGGGTTTCACTGTGTTAGCCAGGATGGTCTCTATCTCCTGACGTCGTGATCCGCCCGTCTCGGCCTCCCAAAGTGCTGGGATTACAGGCTTGAGCCACTGCACCCGGCCAGAAACTTCTATTTCTAAAGCTCCAGCAAACGTTATCTCATGTAATAATGTTCCAAATTGAACCATGTGCTCACTGTGGAATCCATCACTATAAACAGGGACTAGGCTATGCCAACTGAGCTACACTGGAAGTCGGTCCCTTCTTAACCACATGATGGTATGCCACAGAGAGGCAGCCCTTAAAGCAAAATGTAGTGCTATGCATGGGGAAAGCATAACTGATACAACTCAAAAATTTTCGGCACCTTGTTAGATTGTGGAAATAGAATTTGATGTTGTAATTTTTTTTCCCTACATGAGGTTTGCAGCTATGGTAATCTTGGTAGTCAATTCACCAAAAGCTCGTTCTATAGGCCAAACCACTACAATGATGATGAGGTCAGGAGGAGAGATGCTATGGAACTCAGGGCTCGAAGGACAGTTAGACTGAAAATGAGAATTATTTATAGGAGTGGTTAAAGGACCAGAGAAGTTGGAATGTTGAGAAAGGAAAAGCATGTGAGATTAGAAGTCTGAAGAACAAATACAGGAATCTATCCCTGATTGTATCTGATCAAATATAGAAATCTAATATAGACAATCTTTTACATTAGATATTAGGATGACATAGGACAGGAAATAAAACATGTGCTGCACTTAATACCATTGAGACACCCGGCAGATATCCATGTATACAACTTTCTCACTCCTTTACGTACATAGGAGATGTATGGCTCCCACAGACTATATAGTCTAGGTATGTGTGAATCACATTGACACCAAGAAGCTACAGTCTCAGTATCCTGCCCATCTTTTATATCTCTAGTCATGCACACCCAGGACCTGCAGGTCAACTCACAGTTCCCCCATTACAGATGTCGTCTAAAACACGAGGCATTCACAATAAACAGTGATGCATGATTCCACACTTTAAAAGTGAAATGCATGACTCTACATTCATCTTAACTTTGTAAGTTCCAAGGAAACTATACTGTGAGAAGATAGACCCAAGGTCATTTTTCCATGTACACGTAGGTTGACTCAGGCCTGATGCTTATCTTTTACTTTTAAAACTTATACATGGTCGGGCACGGTGGCTCACGCCTGTAATCCCAGCACTTTGGGAGGCCCAGGCAGGCAGATCACAAGGTCAGGAGATCGAGACCATCCTGGCTAACAAGGTGAAACTCCATCTCTACTAAAATACAAAAAAAAAAAAAAAAATTAGCCGAGTGTGGTGGCGGGCGCCTGTAGTCCCAGCTACTCGGGAGGCTGAGGCAGGAGAATGGCATGAACCCGGGAGGCAGAGCTTTCAGTGAACCAAGATTGCACCACTGCAATCCAGCCTGGGCAACAGAGCGAGACTCCGTCTCAAAGAAAAACCAAAAAACCAACAAAAAAACAACCAAAAAAACTCATACATGCATGAGAAAAAAATCACAACAACTGGGATAAAACTTTGTTTATGGTTTATTATGTTCAATTATGCGTATCTAATTGTATAGAAAACTATTAAACTCTATATGATTTGATATTACAGTATGGGTTTATTAACTTTTGCCAATCTCTTTCTTTTTTTTTTTTTTTTTTTTGAGACTGATCTCACTCTGTCACCCAGGCTGGAGTGAAGTGTCATGATCTTGACTCACTGCAACCTCCACCTCCCTGGCTCAAGGAATTCTCCCGCCTCAGCCTCCCTGTTAGCTGGGAATTATGGGCGCCTGCCAACACACCAGACTAATTTTAGTATTTTTAATAGAGATGGAATTTCACTCTGATGGCCAGGCTAGTCTCGAACTCTGACCTCAAGTTACCCATCTGCCTCGGCCTCCCTAAGTGCTGGCATTATGCATTACAGGCATGAGCTACCACGCTTGACCCAATCTCTTTCTTATCATATGCATTTCTAAATTCCAGGGCTGAAAACAGTCTACAATAGCTGACAAGAATGGGTAAACATTACTGTATAATCGATCTCCCTAAGGGCAGTGCCTCCTGTCTCTCATTTATACCTCTATTTCTAACGCACAGCTGAGTGCTAAGGCCATAGTAGCTGCCTCATATTTGTTACATAAATGACGTATGTATCTATCACTTCATGCTCCTTGAATCTGGGTGGGGGCAAAAGATCAAATGAGGTAATAATCCCAGGGAAAACAGCTAGTCTAAGACCTGGCAGGTAGTTGATACACTAGTTATCTAGTGCAGTTGTAACAAAGCACTACACATTTGAGTGGCTTAATAAAACAGAAACGTATTCTTTCATAGTTTAGAATAAAAGAAGTTCTATATCATGGTATCAGAAAGGTTGATCCTTCCTGAAGTCTTAAAGGGAGAATTTCTTTCATGTCTCTCTCCTAGCTTCTTCTGGTTACAGACAGTTCTTAGGGTACCTTGGCTCACATAGCTCCAACCTCTGCCTCCACAGTCACGTGTGTGCCTGTGTTTCTATGTCTCCTCCTTTTCTTATAAGGACACCAGTCACATTGGATTAAAGTTCCAGCCTATTCCAGTGTGACCTCATATTAACTAACTACATCTGCAACTGCCTTATTTCTAAATAATGTAACATGCTAAGGTTCTTGGAAGGACATGAACTTTGGGGAAACATTATTTGACCCAGTGGAGTGGATGATCAACAGTCTTGAAAATAACTTCACTTGATAAGCAATTAGATGTACGCCATTAAAACAAAACATGACTCACTGTGGATTGATAGATATCATGCGTTCTATGCAACTCTACAGAAGAAGCTGAAGTGATGACTCAACATGAATCTTCAGTCTACCTGGGTCTTTGTTCATGACCTCTGGCAGAGTTCAGTATTTTCATTTACCTGGGCCCCTTCAGGAATAGACTTAGACTTAGTTATAGCCACAGTCCTACTCTATCAGAAACCAACCAATGTCTTCTCATTTGGTTAAACCTACCAGCCCTAAAGTACCACAGAGTAATGCTTGTTTTGTTTCTATGTCGTGGGATGAGGAGAGGATGGGAGAGAAAAAAATCAAGTAATTGTATACACTTCTAAAGAAGAAGGCCAAGCGTGGTGGCTCACGCCTGTAATCCCAACACTTTGGGAGGCCGAGGTGTGTGGGTCACCTGAGGTCAGGAGTTCGAGACCAGCCTGGGCAACTAAAAATACAAAATTAGCCAGGCATGGTGGCACATGCCGGTAATCCCAGCTACTTGGGAGGCTGAGGCAGGAGAATTGTTGAACCCGGGAGGTGGAAGTTGCGGTGAGCCGAGATCGAGCCATTGCACTCCAGCCTGGGCAATAAGAGCAAAACTCCATCTCAAAAAAAAAAAA
>NW_016821003.1:2906898-2936998 GCF_001698545.2 Rhinopithecus bieti
TCTCTTTCTCTCTCTCTGTCTCTCTCTCTCTCTCTGTCTCTCTCTCTCTCTCTGTCTCTCTCTCTCTCTCTGTCTCTCTCTCTCTCTCTGTCTCTCCCTCTCTCCCACAAATATCCATCTCCTTATTTATACTGTTTGGGGAACGTTTCTCCAAATAGCTCCAATGCCCACATCCCTCAATTCACTCAGATATCTGCACAAATATTACCTTGTTGGGTAGGAATACCTTCCATAACACCATACATTTCTATTGATTTGGCATTCTTTATCTCTTTTCTATTTATATATTAGGTATTATTTATTAATTACTTGTCAGTCTCATAAAAAGCCAAATATTCAAATATGCATGCATACAAACAAATATTACATGCAAATATTATGCTTTTAGAAATCTTTCCTTGAAGGTGCAGAGATGAATACACAGACTGCATCGAGGCAAATGTTGTCTTCTAAATTTTTCTATAAGTTAAATATGGGCTGTATAGTTTGCAAAATAACAGCACTGAAACTTGTTTACACACTCATTTGGATATTATAGAATTTTCAGTGTCACGACAGATATCGACTTAGACCAACATAATTTCATAGCATATAGGCTCATTTATGTGTTTATTTTAAACACATACTATTGATAAGGGGAATTTGCTTGTGAAATTCTTTTAATCTGTCTCAGTAATTGTTTGCTACTGTTAATTAAGTGATCATTCTGACTCAATTATCATCGGTCAGAGCAATGTAGACACTCATGCTTGAAACAAGTGTAGGAAATTCAAAACATAAAATAGATGGGATTGTGTAATAAGAATTATGTGCTGGATAATAACTGCTTAACTGTATTTTTCTGCCCTCCTGACGCTGAAGTTTTAAGATAACTTAGTACAGGTGTACGAGTTTAAAAACAATTTCAGTATCCCTCCACCTGTGATTACCTGCCAGGCACTTAAGAAGAGAGTGGAAGGCTCAGCAAGCCTTCAAAGCAAGTGCAGACAGCTGGGATGCAGCATTTAGACTATCTGGGGAGGTGATGCTGTGAAAATAATCAGCCAGGCCTATCACATTTAAACATAAGAAATATTAATCACTGAGATATGCAAGAAAGGAGGGGAACATGATTTTTGACTTTGACACACAGTCCTGTTGCCAATAGTGTCATGTTTACATGAAGAAGGCATTTTCCTAGATAGAAGAGGAGTGTGATGGAGGGATAGGAGTGATTCCGATTTACCCTCCTTCTCTTGAATTGCCTTGTGTGGTTTTGTTCATTGGACATTGGACAAGTCATTTGGCTTTATAAGTATACAAAACAGTGACGATTTATCTAATTTAGACGTGGCAAATGAAGTCTCAGAGGAAAGCAGTGGGAACTTACTTAAATATTTTAAAAAGAACACAAACAACACACACACATCCTTTTTCATTTTTTTCATGCAAGTAATATACCTAACTTATGGAATTTCTGTTATTTTCAGAACAGAGTGGAGGAAAATGTTTCATTGTACAGGCTTTTAATTCAGACAGACCCATATTTGAATAATAGTCCCACCACTTACTACCTTTGTCATTGGCTCATGTTCTTAAGCCTCTCTGAAGCTTACTTAATCTTTCCAACAACCTCATGGGTTTGATATTGAGATTATTCTTGTTTTACAAATGAATAAATCAAGCTAATTGCATTTAGATTTTAGCACACAGCAAAAAAAATCAGCAAATTCCAAATTCTCATTTAATGTATACTCTGGAATATATACATAATCTATATACAATTATATATACATGCACAAATATATATAATCAGGTACAGGATTTACAAAGATTAATAGAATAACGTTTCTGTCTTGGAGAAGCTAAAAATCTCTGGGGGAAACAAGTATAGGTAGATGATTTACAAAATGGCAATTGCAGAAAGACCTGAGAGCACACACAGTGTATTATCCTAAGTAAGCCTCATGAGCTACACCTTAGAGAATGTGTAGAGTTTGATCAGATTGAATGCTGTCTTGGGCATTAGTTTATTTTTGCAAATCTATTGTTAAAACAAATATATCTGAGGTTTGGGGAAAAAAGCATTAAGAGAAGATAGTCATAAAATAGAACCAGGGGACAGCTTTTTATACGATTAATACACGGGATGGTGCAAAACGCCAGAGAGGAAAACTGTAAGGCACCCTACAACCTTAATAAGAAGCCACAGGCAAGCTCTCAGTGCAAATCCTCTAATCCTATTGATCCTGCCTGAAAAGCAGTGAGGCTGGTCGGCAACGCAGAAGGGTGGCGATCGGCAGCAAGTACACACGGCAGGCACTGCACGCTTCAGGAAACTTAATCATATAACGCTCTTCATTACTCACGAAATCACTCACTGTCAATACTCCAGCCACAGCCTCCCTGACTACTGCTGTTTAACATCCTGTCAATCTTTTCCTGCGATTTTGCCAACCAAATTCACTCAGAGCTATTTACAGGCAGTATTATCTCAGCTGATAACATTACCCCATTCGTATGGCACAGAAATAGGAAAACAAAACTCATTCCAGCCCTTTCGTTCTGGCATTCTCTTTGCAAAAGGCAAAGGGCCCCCTCGTAATGAATAGAGCTGGGGTAGAAATGTAATCCTGTACTATTAATAAAAGCCAGAAGAGCTGACTTTATTATTCCAAGGTAAATTTGGGGTTTGGTTGCATAATGACATCATTGTAGTCCTGATATTTAAAAAGCATCATTATTGACTATCTCGCTGTGCATCAGGCCCTGTATCTGTTATCATGGATCCTCATAGCAATCTCGTGCATTCATTATGCTTATTCTGAAATGTAGATAATATGCTCAGAGGAGGTAAGAAATGTGTCAGAGCAGTCACATCTAATGGCAAACAGAGATCCACGATTCAAACCCAGGTTTTTCTGTTGCCATTGCTTTTTTTTTTTTTTTTTTTTTTTTTTTTTTTTTTTTTTTTTTGAGATGGAGTCTCGCTCCATCACCCAGGCGAGAGTGCAGTTGCACAATCTCGGCTCATTGCAACCCCTGCCTCCCGGGTTCAAGTGATTCTCCTGCCTCAGCCTCCCGAGTAGCTGGGACTACAGGCACCCGCCACCACGCCCAGCTAATTTTTGTATTTTTAGTAGAGACGGGGTTTCACCATGTTGGCCGGGCTGGTCTCCAACTCCTGACTTTGTGATCCGCCTGTCTCAGCCTCCCAAAGTGCGTGAGCCATCGCGCCCGGCCTTGCCTGTTGCCATTGCCTTTGCAGTTTACACTGATAAGTATAAAAAGCATATTCAATACATTCTCCAGATGGTCATTATAGGTATGTTGATAAAGTTTCTACTTTGTTACTGACTTTCAGAATCAGAGATAAATTGACCAGCCAGCAGAATGCCCCAGAAATAGTGATTGATTAACTTTATAGAATTCTTAGAAAATCCTTAGAACATATGAATTTTCTGCCATACTTAAAGAATAGTTTGAAACTTACAGCATCCACAGAATCTATTTTGCTCTTGGGTAGGTAAACTGAATTATGACATTCATGCTAGTTCCTCCAAATACTCAGTTTCACACATGAGCTCTCTGGAGTGCCTGGTTTGATAGTGTGGGCTAGTTAGCTTCTTTTTAATGTACTAAGGCTGCTGTGAAGACAAGCTCCTAAAAGACCATTTCATTTCCTCAGTTGCAGCACACTTCCTTTCATTTATTTAAAATTCTTAGTAATCTTATATACCCCACTAACTACACAGATACTCAAGGTAGAGTCCTGGTCATTGTTATTCTCTCTCATTCACATAATCAATTTGTTAACATTCATCATTATTTCTACATTCTTAATAACTCTTAAATCCATCCTCTTCTTGTATTCACCATTCCAGAGATTTCTTTTTCTCAGCTTTGCCTGCTTGGACTCTTTAAAGAAACGAGAAACCGACTTTTCAGCTTTCATATTTATCCTCTTCCAACCTACCACCAAATTAATTCTTGTGAAATGCATACTTATGTTTGTGCCATCTTGCTTAAAATGACTCGACGTTCATCCTGCTCATTGCAGGATAAAGTCCAAGCTACTTAGCAAATCAGTGTGGACATGGTGTTCCACTAACTCTGATTCATGCCCTTCCTTTGTCACTTCCAAACATGCACACACAACTCTAGGTCTGCCTGGCACATCTGCAGCTCCTGGAAGGCCTAATACTCTCCCACCTGAGTCTGTGCTTTTGAACACTGTGCTCCTTCTGCCTGGAAATACATCTCCTTTGTCCAATTTCTATTTTAGTGCAATTCCTTTTTTCACAGCAGATCACTCAATTCCTTTCACGTGAAGCCTTCCTTTCCTTTAGAATCAGGAGAAGATGCTCCTTTTCCATGTCCTCAAAACACCATTTATTTATTCAGCCATTCAGTCAATCAACAAATATTTCAAGGCAGCCAGCCATAGTGGTTCATGCCTGTAATTCCAGCACTTTGGGAAGCTGAGGCAGGAGGATCACTTGAGCTCAGGAATTTGAGGCTGCAGTGAGCTGTGTTTGCGCCACTGAGGTCCAACCTGGGCAACAAAGCAAGACCCTGTCTCAACAATGACAACAGAAAGAAATATTTAAAAGAAATTCATTATATGCCAATCACCATTCTATATATTGTATTGGTGGTTTATTTTTGGCTTTTAAAAAATAGACCTTTGTTTTTCGAACAGTTTTTGATTTACAGCAAAATTCAGCAGAAAGTACAGAGCTCTCATACACCCTCTCCCCTCCACACTGAATCTTTCCTCACCATCAGCATCCCACACCAGAGTGGCACATTTATGGTTATGTACATTATATCCTAATTTTTAAAAAGTTTTTTAAAGGTAATCACTGCAAATGAATGGGGGTACATTCATACAACGGACTTTTATTCAGCACTAAAAAGAAATGAGATACCAAGCCATGAAAAGTCACGGAGAAACCTTAATGTATATTACTAAATGTATTGGCATTTTATTGAACAGGAAGATAAATTCCCTACTCTCAAATAGACAAGTAAACAAATAGACAAACTGATAAATAACACGAGAGTTTAAAAAATATCTAGTGCTTTCAAAGCAATAACACAAAGTAAGGATATAGAATAACTGAGGGAAGAGGCAGAAGTTTGCTTTATCATAAGTGGCCAGAAACTCCCTTCTGAAGTATAGCTGTTATTGAGACCTGAATATGAACAAGAGCCTGTCTTGTTAACAGCTGAGACATAGTGTTCCTGATAGAAGAGACAACAAACGCAAACACCCTGATGTAAGAATGAGTTTAACACGTCAAGGAAACTAGTGGAAGACCAGCATAGACTCCTGCTGATACGCAATACACTCTGATACCTTCATTATGTCAAAATGTATACTTTAAGCTTCATGAGGCTCTGTTGTGCCTCCAATCCTCATTAGCCGGTACAATGCCAGCCTACAATTTATTAGGCACATAAAGACATTTTTTGAAAAAAAAAATAGAGTAAGTGTTTACTTGTTTATTTCGCCTTCCATGGTAATGAGCTTCTTGAGGTCAGAACCCATACTTACACATGTCCTTGAGGGCTGTCACCAAACTAGACCCAAAGAAGGTACACAGCAAATATGTTTTGAATGAATGGATGAATGAATTGATTAAAGATATAGAAATAATGTAAACATTAAATGGTGTTTGCACTTATTTTAAAATGTTAACTATAAGCTAATTTCTAAATGATGTCCCATGTCCTTAACCCAGCTTTACATTAGAATAGAGGAGGAATGAAATGGGGAAGAGACTAGATGCTGTGCTCATCATCCTTCGTCCTGTTTTCACCTCATTGACCAAGGACATGTTCTCCTTCTCTAGGGAGCAGACAGCCTGTGATTATTTGTACTTCCAGGTGGCACTGCCAAAAGCCTGTGGGAGCCGTACTATTTATTGGTTAATGGCTGATCCCAGGGTTTTTTGTTGTTGTTGTTGCCATTGAGATAAATGGCAGGCTAAGAATAAGATCATGAATGAAGCAAGCTTTCACCAGGAGGCAACAGAAAACTTGTGTTGTATATGATCTTTACAAGATCGCCAGAGTCTCTCTGTGGATTTACTTTAAGAAAAAAAAATGGACTCAGGAATTTGGTGTACACAGCTTCAATGTTAAAATTGTTATTAAATAGGGAACAGTTCTAATCAATTAATAAAATGATAAAGTTATTAATTTTGAATCACTTATTTATCTTTTTTCCTTTTCTCCCTTTTCATGTGTTCTTACTCTTGTTCTTACTCTATATATACTCTCACTTAGTGATCGATCAGGATGAAGACTTTGAGATGTAAATCTTATTTTTCTTCTGTTTACCGATGGAAGTAACGAAACCCAGAGAGTGGAACTGACATAATCAAGGTCACATAACTACTAGATGTAATGATGGAATTCATATTTCACTCTGTTGCCTCTTGTGCTTTCAAAGACATTGCCTGAGGTAAGTTTCTTTAGCTGTAAAATGAGAATACCTTGTTTAACTTGCAAAATTATTATAAAGACTTAATTTGATACAACTTTTATGCTCCTGAACTAGAATTCAGAGGGATCAACGGAGTGTGCCTTTTATATAATGGTGACTTCAACTGTATGGTGGTGAAGATCCCCTGACTAAAAATTTCACTGTTTAGCCCTGCAGGTATTCCATATACTCCACAGAATACTATATAGCCATTAAAAGGATAAAATATTTTGCAGCAACATGGGTGGAGCTGGAGGCCAATTATTCTAAGCGAATTAATGCTGGAACAGAAAACAACATACTGCATATTCTCACTTTTGGGGGAGCTAAATATTGAGTATACATGGGAACAAAGGAAAGAACAGTAGACACTGGGACCAACTTGAGGGTGAAGGGTGGGAAGAGGATGAGGATCAAAAAACTGCCTGTCAGTTACTATGCTCATTACCTGGGTGATGAAATAATATGTACAGCAAATCCCTGTGACACGCAATTTACCCATGTAACAAGCCTGCACATGTACCCTCTTGAACCTAAAATGAAAGTTGGAAAGAAAAAAAAATAGAGAAAATCTACTTTTGAACGGCAGTCCTGATCATGTGCTACTGTTAAAAGTTCTATCCACTCACTTTCCAGGACATCAATTCTTTGATGCCACCATCTTCTCGAATACAAAAAAAAGTGAATAAGAAAGAGAAGATGATCAGTGGGAAGATGTGATTAAGCTTTCATTGTATTCCAGTCACTAGACAAGAATATTTATTTAAATATTTTTGTGTATTTCAAAGAAAGACTGTGATGTAACCTCAGTAATAACTGAAAGATATAAGACCCACAAAAGCTATCATTCGCAAGTTAAGATGTCTTTTAAAGTGTCAAAGTCACTGCGCCAAGTCATCTCCTCGATGTATTGTTAAATGTATTTAATAGTCTTTGGATTATTGAAAACAGCCGATTTAAAAAAAATACCAAATAATCAAAGAAGATAGACAAGAATGTCATTTTAATTTGTTTTATATTCTAAATGCTTTGGCCTGTTTCCAACAGTTGGCATTCACTGTTAGATAATAAATTACAACTCTGGAACACCTTCGTAAAATACTATATTTTTAAATAAATATTTGCCATCGTTCATCTTTCATAATTTTTTATTCACTTTATTGTTTAACCTTAAAATACTTTGACCATTTGTTAACTTTCTTTAGGTTGCCCTGTTGTATAATCTATGTTAATTTTCTTTTACTCTTTGAAAAAAAAAAACTTGTTGGATGTTTTACATTAAAATTTAAAGAGTAGAATAATCTTTATGGAAAATAAATGCTGAAAATTTTAAAAACGTAAAGTCTTGGCAGATAGTATGAGGAAGAAAATCTGGGAGAGTATGAAGATTGTTTAGTTACGGAGCTCTACCATTCATTCATTTCCTATGTTCCATACATACATGCTTTGATATTCTTATCAATCAAATATGTATAGGACACTTACTATGTTCCAGGTCCTAAGAATGGAATTCAGGAGTGGATTAGACATGACTGTTGCCCTGAAGGATCTCATCATACCGTAGGTGAAAAATGAAAACATACAAGCTCAATAAATAAATGATTTACAAGCTTTTCTTTTTGTTTACCATATTGGCTTCTGATAGTATGCTCACTTTTGCTGTCTACCCAATATTGTGTATGTCTGGCTGGATCTCTATCACCTACGGCTTGAACGACTACCAAGCATGTCTCCCACTCCCAAATAGGATTTCTGCCTCTTGTCCCCAACTCTTTTGCATAACCCCTGTCTTGACAGCTTTTTCATGAGCCATAGCCAAACTTTGGTAACATCACACCTTTTTTTTTACTAAGAGCTGGTCTTGGATTGAATTTCAGGACCCTATCTGTGGCATTCTGGCTACCCAGAGAGTTTCTGAGTTTAAGCTAAATCGAGAGAAACAGGTGAACTAATTCAGTGTTTTGTTATTAAGTTGTTTAACTATTTTGAGCTTGGATTCTATGTAGTTCTATTGTACATCGACCAGAGTTTGTAGTAGGACTGTGGGCAGAGGGAATGGGGAAGGAGGCAGAGAGACACACGGACACTTCCTGAAATCCATCAACTGCTAGAACTTTGGGTCACTTTACCTCATTTTTCCCACTCTCAAATCTGAGAGTTCTCTTGTTTCAGCCTTAAGCAAATCCTTCCCACCTGCTCATAGAACTGTGATGCTTTTATTGCTCTTAACAACAGTTGAATTATTCTTATACTTAAGTTTCTAGTTTCTGCTGAACTGTAGTAACCTCTAACTCCTTGAATTGTGCTCCAGATTCAAAGTAATTAGACTACTAGTCTATATAAAGTTATTTTTTTCTTTTTCCTTCATGTATGTGTTTGTGTGTGTGTGTGTGCACACACGTGTGTGTGTAATTCATTGTTGTTTAACACATAGTTCCCTGGAGGAAACAGAAACAAAACACAAAACAAAAAACAAACGCCAAAGTATGTTTTAGAGGCAGCAATAATCCACTAGTTCTCTGTGACCGCGATAGTAAATTCACAGATGAAACTGATTGGTTAAAAACACCTAGCAATCCTTGTGTTCTTTTAAAGAAATTTAAAGATATTCACATTTCTAGGGATAATTTTTAAGACTTTGTGTGAGGCTACTGTAAGATGAAAAAAGCCCATTTTATTTAGTTGGGATACATATACAATAACCATTTTACCTTTTAACTCTCCATGTCATCTTAGGGGAGTCATTTCTTCTCTAGACTGTATAGCTTCAGACATTGGCCTATTTCAATGCCCTCAATTTTCCTAATGTAGAAAGTATGTTCTGATGATCCTCAGCTTTGGTTGATTTAAGAGTTCCAGAGGCCCATAAGGAGCAGAAATTCGTATGAGGGTGGTGTGGCATGAGCAGTTGAATCCCGATGCCTCTACAAACACAGACAGCTCTTTTTAACCAGAGGTATAGATGACCCATATAATGACTCTATAACCAATATAATGCCGTGATATATAAGTCCCAGCCTGGCATGCAGATGAATTTTCCTAAAGAGAAGCACGTGATGAGGGATCCCTTCCCCAAATTCATTCAGTAAAGTACTCAAAGCCACGTTCCTCTTCTTCTCATTACCTGCCCTGAACAACCAGAGGCCTCTCTCTTTAATCAATGATTTTCTTTCAATGTCTCAGTGACTACTACAGATTCTTTTCTTTATTCAGTTTCTTCCCATGTTGCACATCACTCTTTACAACCCCAGTCCAAACGGAGCAGCCCCTGTCGATTTCTCTGTCCTGTCTACTTTTCTACAGTTCCTTCCTTTCTATCAGTGTACAATGAGAACTTACACAGACACTAAGCAAAAATTTAAATGTTCTCTGCCATTGATAATGTGGAAAGAGGATGATTGTGAAACTCCATACACACATATATATGTATGTGTATGTGTATGGATGTATACATTGTGAAACTCCATGTACACACATGCATATATATGTCTGTGTGTATATATATATCATAAATACACATATCATATGTATACGTATCATATATATCTACGTTTTTAGCCCGTAATTTGGGGCTTTGATATTACATTTTATTTAGGAATCATGATGAGCAAATCAAAAGAGTTTAAAAGTCAGCATACCAGATTAGTTTAAGTGCTGACAACTATAAATATTTGTTTCATTAGAAAAATTCAGCTGTATGGAGGGAATAAAATCGAGATCAGACTGAGGAAGAAGGAATAAAACTATTTATAAAGGCAGTTTCTGGAAATGAGTAAGAGTAGTTTAACACTCTTACTTGGTGTTCTTGACACTGATTATTGTAAAGTATTTTGAAAGATACCTAAGATGCTTACTGTATTACCTTGGTTGTCCTGAACACAGAGCTTGAGACAAGGACTTGGATGCAATGTGGAATGTTTAATTGGGAAATGATCCCAGGACTAGGAGTAAGAGAATGGGAAAGTGAAACAGAAAAACACAAAAAGCCAGGCAAAAGGTGCATCTATTACTGAGGTTAATTCTGTAGTCAATGAGGGCTTGGTAACACCAGGGCTTTCTGAGAAGCATACAGAACCTCCTGGAATTTTTCACCTGAAGTATGGGATGCAGAGGCATTTATCCAACAATTTTTGTCCTTCTTGCCCCCAACCCACTCATCGTAGGTGGAGTGATACCCGTAGGAAGATGAATGCTTCTGCACTGCATGCTTTCAGAGTCTTGCAGGGCTTGCTGCATCAGACAAGACTCAGAGGAGAAAATGAAGATATGAAGCCACAGTGAACCATTATTAGCAAGAAGACAGTAGCCATAGCAGACATAAAAGTGTCCCCTTCAGGGGTGACTGAAGTTAGAGGGGAAGCCAAGAATATCTGTTGGTGCAGCAGATGTGTCTTTATGCCTGTCACCATAAAACCTTTCAATAGCAAATATATGGTTTAAAATCAGATAACCAGTGACATTTCTCCTCACATGAATTTAACTGAAGAGTACATTTAAACATGCTCTTATCTTGATGAAAACAAGTGGTTTAAACCAATGACAGTCAAACTTAGAGACGCAGAGGCAAGAGACTATCTGATTTTTGCATTCTAAGCACCCATCACAATAATTAACACCTGAATGATATTTGATAAAAATAGTCAAATATATAATAACGGATTTAAATCAGTAGAAAATCTACAGGTCAGATATGCTTTGAAACCTAGAATGTGAGATCTACAAGGGAGTTTTGAAATAGCCAATTATTGGGAACGCCTGCATATTTAGATTCATAAAGTAAGAGTAACAGTCTAAAGAGCCGTGTGCCTTTAAGTACTACTAAAAAAGGAAAGAGTACAGTATGTGATTAATAATGTCTGCTATGGGTCCAAGAAAGAAAAGTAGGACCAGTAGTTTGATGTATTGGCCTTTATGAATTGCTGTCTTACACTCCCATTTTAAAGATTTTAAAGTACAATCATGTGCCGCATAAAGTCGTTTAGATCAACTACCGGTTGTATATATAACAGTGGTTACATAAGATTATAATGGTATAATGGGGCTTCAAAATTCCTATCACCTAACATGTGCTATACTATGATTTTTGTTGTTATTTTAAGTTGTGTTAATATAATATAAATAACAATTTAAAATAACAATATATGTTGTTATTCATACAAAATATGTAACAATAGAAGTACATTATTATTGAAAAATATCTATGTATATACTGTAAAACAGACTCAGGCAAGTCTTTCAGGAGGTATTCCAGAAGAAGGCATTGTTATTATAGGACATGGCGGCTCCATGCATGTGATTGCCCCTGAAGGCCTTCCAGTGGGACAAGATGTGAGGTGAAAGACAGTCATACTGATGATCCTAACAATGTGAAGGCCTAGGGTAATGGGTGTGTTTGTGTCTTAAAGAATAAAGACATAAAGAAAAAAATATTTGTGTACAGGTGTGCAATTTGTGTTTTAAGCTAAGTGTTGTTACAACACTCAACAATTTAAAAGACATTTAAACATTCTTTTTTTTTTTTTTTTGAGACGGAGTCTCGCTCTGCCGCCCAGGCTGGAGTGCAGTGGCGGGATCTCAGCTCACTGCAAGCTCCACCTCCCGGGTTTATACCATTCTCCTGCCTCAGCCTCCCAAGTAGCTGGGACTACAGGCGTCTGCCACCTCGCCCGGCTAGTTTTTTTGTATTTTTTAGTAGAGACGGGGTTTCACCGTGTTAGCCAGGATGGTCTCGATCTCCTGACCTCGTGATCCACCCGTCTCGGCCTCCCAAAGTGCTGGGATTACAGGTTTGAGCCACTGCGCCCGGCCTAAACATTCTTAAAGTAAAAATGTTACAGTAAGTTATGTTCAATTTATTGCTGAGGAAAAAAATTAAAAATATATGTAGTGTAGCCTAAGTGTACAGTGTTTGTAAAGTCTTCAGTAGTGCATTTTCTAGGCCTTCATATTCACTCATCACTCACTCACTGACTCACCAGAACAACGTCTAGTCCTGCAAGCTCCATTCATGGTAAGTACAGTATACAAGTACCGTATTTTTACTGCACCTTTTCTGTTTAGATATGTTGACATATCTAAGTAGACATACATGAATACTTACCATTATATTATAATTGCCTACAGTATTCAGTACAGTAACATGCTATACAGGTTTGTAGCCAAGGAACAAGAGGCTATACCATATAGCCTAGGTGTGCAGTAGGCTATGTGTACATCTAGGTTTCTGTAAATGCACTCTATGATGTTTTCACAGTGACAGCCACCTAACAGTGCATTTCTCAGAATGTATTAAGCAACACATGACTGTAATATAATTATTTGTAATCTAATTATGAGTTCACATAATGATTAAGGGCGTGGATTAGAATCTAGGTTCTTTCTTAAGCTAAATAATGAGGTTTAGAAGGAAATGAAAAGTAGATAATGACTGTTTACTTAGCAGATTTGCGGTAGCATGGTACGTAATGAGTATCAAAAGTGGGGATGGTTAATGAGTTAAGAAAATAGAAAAAATGAATAAGATCTAGTATTTGATAGCACAACAGGGTGACTATAGGCAATAATAATTTAATTTTACATTTTAAAGTAACTAAAAGAATATAATTAGATTGTTTGTAACACAAAGGATAAATGTTTGAGGTGATGGACACCCATTTACCATGATGTGATTATTATACATTATATGCTTTTATCAAAATATCTGTATACCCCATAAACATACACACCTACTGTGTACCCACAAAAATTAAAAAATAAAAGATTTTTTAAAACCTGATGTAATATTGAATCTTGATGGCAGCTATTACCAGAAATGATTAAAAAAACTTCCTATTGCAAAGTTCTTCTAAGTCAGAAAAGCATAGCTGATATGAAATCAAGTGAGATGAACCGTACCATGTCTTTTTCAGGGCTGTTGAACAAGAACTGCCTGCATTTTCAGAGTAGAATCTTGGCTAAGATATGCTGGAAACAGTGCCATCTGCTTGTCCATTGTCTGGATATAGAAAAAGGACTTTGGTTAAAACTCGTTTGAAACAGAAAAGCTAAGGAGGGTTGTTGATATAGAGTGTGGCAAAATTGAGGAGAACAAAATGCATGTGCTGCTTCTCTGAATTTTGCCTAAGGGTTGTGTCCCAGCTCTAATGACCAAGACTAACTACAGAGTATGGCCACAGCCAGATTACATGTACATTATGGAGGAATTTGTTAATGGATATGAATATTTCTCTTTCTTGTGGTCTCAATAAGATAGCATTCTAAGTATACTTCTGTGGCTTAAAATCTGTAACGAAACTCATCAATGTCTATCGCTAGGGGGAGAAATAGTTGAATTAAGAGCTACACTGAACATGAATAAAGAAAACAAGTGCTTAGCTCCAGGTGAAGCTAAACTATGCATGGCAGCAAGTTCTCTGAAGACAGTGATGCTTGCACTGTGTCAAAAAAAGGTAGTGACTAAAATAGCCTATCCTTCTTTCTTGCTCCTTGCATCTCCCACTCTGGTCAACTGGAGGGTTCATTTTATCCATAGAATATCACACTTAGCATCCTCAGTCATGGGAATAAATTTGACACAGTCAACCAGAAAAATCTACTATCAATGGATGCCCTATTTCTGAGGCTACTATTGGCATAGGGTTAAAATGTTTGCTTATCCAGAGGTTAAATATTAAAAAAGGAAATAAATGCTTTGTTAGATTCCTTAAAACTTATGTCCCTTTAGGAGTAAGAGAAAACATGATACTGGTATATATAATTGGGAGGATTTTCCTTAATAAAAGTATCTACTGTTTATGTTCATGCTTTCTTGATCTTCAAAGGTTTTTCAGACTTTAGTTTGAGTCTAGCTAGCTGAAGTCTTGCAAAATGGAATTAACATGATTTTTGCTGACTTATTCACAGAACATTGGCAGAAGCATATGATATCATTCATGGAAAAATAATGTGTGGACTGTAAAGCCCAATTGAAATAAAGCAACTAAACACTTTTTTACAGGTTGGTGTTTACAATTTTAATGTCTATGCCTCTCTCTCCCTCTCTCTCTATTCAACCGTCAGTCTATTCTAGCTATATATCTCTATATCTAGCTATCTATCTATCTATCTATCTATCTATTTTTTTTTTTTTTTTTTTTTTTGATGGAGTCTCACTCTGTCGCCCAGGCTAGAGTGCAGTGGCACCATCTTGTCTCAGTGCAACCTCCGGCTCCTGGGTTCAAGCAAGTCTCCTGCCTCAGCCTCCAGAGTAGCTGGGATTACAGGCATGTGCCACCATGCCCAGCTAATTTTTGTAATTTTAGTAGAAACAGGATTTTGCCATGTTGGCCAGACTGGTCTTGAACTCCTGACCTCAAGTGATCCTCCTGCCTTGGCCTCCCAAATTGCTAGGATTACAGGCATGAGCCACCACACCTGGCCTCTATCTATCATCTATGTATCTACCGATCTATCTATCATCTATCTATTAACTATCATTTATATTTAATGCACACCTGTTTCAGACCAGGCTCCTCCATAAACTCTATAGACAAGAATTTGTTTACTCCTTTAATATTTGTCTGTAAGACATCTTTGATTAAAATAGGGAGGCTTACTTTTAGTTTTTTGCCCAAGCTTAGGGATTTGAACCCTAAGCTTCCAACTACAAAGACAGTCACATTTCTTTTCAAAGAATCCAAATTAGAATGTATTTGATGTGGTAACTGATATCACAGATTGAGGTCTGATTTGCGAGTCCTATAGAAATTTTGCACCTATATAAATTTTTAATATAAGTTTTCATCCCAGGGGTGTTGTCAAAAACCTATTCTTTTACTCACCTTACAAACACTTGGAGGCATGACTTATTTCTAAAACAAAAATGCAAGGCAAATATTCACTGCAAAGTAGACCAGAGATGAAGATATTTAGAAATGATTCTTTTTTAGTTGTCCTATAGAATGCAGCATTTTAGTGGTTTATTTTTTTTTTCCATTTCAGAGTCAGTGTTTATACACAAAAATCTTGGAATACTCTTGTTTTCGTTTCATCTGTTGCAGCTTTTCTAGAAGCACCACTGTCTTCCAAAAACAAGTAAAATGACTAAGATTAGATTAATTTGCATTGCATTGCATAACCTGTTGAGAAAACAGAACATGTTTATAATTTTTAATAATTTTATCATAAACATAATAGTCTACATATCAAATCAGAGTGATTTCCCAGAAGATCCACTTTATATGCAGAAATGTAACATGTAACTCAGTCCTAGCTAATCTGATTTTTGCAACCTCCTAACCACAGTGATTGGTTCAGATATGAGCATGTGATCCAATGATAGACAATGAAATTTACTAAAACTCTTTCTTCAATTTGATAGGAATGATTCTTACAGTTTTTGCTGCAATTACCTGAAAGCATTTAAGCTAGCATTACTATAAATATTTTTGGCATACTAAAAGGAGGCAAGAGATAGAAACTAGGCCCTTATAACATTTTTCACAATATTTTATCATGAAAATATTCATACATAGAAAGTGAATGAAGCTATTATACAGTGATCACCAGATTACCCAGCAACCAGATTCTGAAATTAACAGTATACAGAGATTTGCTTTTTCATGCACCTAATTCATCCTTTTGTCCACTCACAAACCCATTTCCATTTTTGATACATATCAAAATAAGTCACAGACTACTTTGATAACATTTCCTGAATCCTCGCATCTATGAAGCAAGGAAGAATTTCTGCTAGAATTTTAGTTACATTCATCAATAAATTCCGCCTTTTACTGAAGCTAGTTTGATGCAAATGACATAGTGAGCTTTTTAATTAATATAGTGAGTTATATAAGTGGCATAGTGAGCTTTTAAATTAATAGTTGTATACAACTGTTATTGAGTTGTTTTCCTCCTTCCTCCCACCTCGTTCATAGAAAGTGTGAATAAAGAAGAATATCAGCCCAAAATGGTTCCCATATTCTTTTATTTGTGCAATGACCCTCACAACACATTTCTCATACGTAACTATTGGAATACATAAATTTGTTTTCAAATACCTTTCCACTTGGTTGAATATATTTTCATGAGCCAATACTTTGTCATAACATAATAAGGAATATTTGTTGTAAATGCTTCTAGTGAGTGCTACTGCAGAACACTTCTCAAATCACTGAAAGTATATTCTGGAATTGCAGCAGTTACCAGAGTCTGCTAATGAGGATAGAGTTTATGCTGCAAAATTTTCAAAGCTTACAAATCATAATTGGATCATGAAGAGATCGTGAAATATCAAATATTATTTTAAGGGACTTCTAACAATAAAATTACTGCCTAGGGATTTTCTCAGTATGAGACTTTGAAATCTTTTTGCTAAAATCCTAGCCATAGAGCTCAGATAAATATAATTTAAAGTTTTAAGCCAATATTTTAATGTTTTGAAAACTTCCATATTTCTTAATAAATATTTTATAAGCTATCACCACAGATGCATTTTAAGGGTATGAAAACTTACATAGTAATTAACATGGCACCCCAGTGAAAAGTTGGAAAGGTTATTTTAAATAGTGCAGATATTGCAAAAGCTATCTAAGTAAAATCAGAGTAAACGCATGAAATCTTCAAATCTTCATTAGGATTACCAAATATAAATGGTTGGCAGAGGTCATTCGTGCAATCTTTTCTATTTCTTTATCTCTAACTGAATTTCAGTAAATAAAATGTGAATGAGCCTTTTTTCGTACACTTATGTAATTTCTTTCGTGTAAGTAAGTGTTTTGTCTCATTAAACCGGCAGCTAGAGTGGCCCCAAAAGCAGTGGAAGGGGAATTCCCACAAGGAAGTTCCCTCAACCTTCCCAAGATGGGGCTGCCTGGGACTCCAAGGAAAGAAGCACCAAATGTGATGGAGATCAGTCCAAAGCATTTATTAGGCAAACTTACTTACAGAGGTGTTGCAACAATCCTTGCAACGGGATAATGAAAGAAAAGGGGTGCTCTATGTAGGTAGGTTTACAGAAATGGAGCCAGGGTGTAGAGTCTTTGTGAGGGCTTAAGGAATTTGGCTCCGAGTTGCAGCCACTTTTTTTCAGTGTTTTGGGCAACAAGCTATATACATTTATCAGTGTTTGGGAAAGTTCAAGACTCCTGTTTAGGTTCAGTTCTGCTGGGAAAATTCTGCAACTGTCTGTGTCACAGTGTGGCCACAAGGCACTGTGTGATTTTCAGTGAGAACACAGAAAGAAAATAAGGGGGAACTGGGTACCTTACTGTAGGTGTCAGTATCAGCCAGGGCCTTTTAACCATAAGCTGTTCTTTCCATGAAGCTTAAAGATGTGTTGTGCTGTCTTGCTAGATATAACAGATTTTCTGTGATACATAAACACCATGGAATACTATGCAGCCATAAAAAAGCATGAGATCATGTCCTTTGCAGGAACATGGATGGAGCTGGAAGCCATTATCTTTAGCAAACGAATGCAGGAACAAAAAACCAAATACTGCCTTTTCTTATTTACAAATAGGAGCTAAATGATGAGAACACATGGACACATAGAAGGGAACCACAGATACTGGGGCCTAACAGAGGGTGTGGGGTGGGAGGAGGGAGAGGATCAGGAAAAATAACTGATGGATACTAGGCTTCATGCCTGAGTGATAAATTATCTGTACAGCAAGCTCCATGACCAAGATTACCTATGTAACAAATCTGCAAATGTACCCCTGAACTTAAAATAAAAGTTAAAAAAAAGGAATAATACATTTTCACAGGGCTATTATTTAATGCCTACTAACTCTGTATCAGGTAGTGTTCTAAGTACACGTCACATTTTATTATATTTAACTTTTTTTTACTATAATCTCCTAAAATAATTATGAATGCCCCAATTTGTAGAAGAGGAAACAGGTAAAAGAACTTAATAACTTGGTCAATTTCACACAGTTAAAAACTGTGACCTATCTGACACCGAAGACAATGTTCTTTACAACTGTGCTTTTTAAACAGGAAGATGCAAGGACCATCAAGAAGATGTAAACACCCCAGATGCCAAAGCCACTTAGTGTGAAAGACACTTTATTTGATGTTCAAGCCAGACCCTCTCTGCCTATGATCGCATCAGTCTCCTGCATGGGGCTGATGTGATAATGTGGTCATCTAGAAGCTCCCCCTAGTCCTTAATGTGAAATTAATTCCCTCTAATAGAAGTCTACACATTATGTGGAGAACTGGAGGACCCTTTAAATATAGATGCAGACACTCAGGAACCTACAGACTGCAGTTTGAAAATGTTTCAAAAAGAACTGTTGTGAAGGTCAGGAAAAGATGCAATGTCCCCTGAGCATCAAAAGTCCTCAATCAATGGGAGATGCTCATCTTTAATGTTTTAATAATAGCAGCCAACAACCAAGAACATTGGGTTGGCCAGTCTTTCGTTCTTTTAAGCCAGACAGTTGAAAGGCTGACGTTATTACAATGTCTTCTCTACCTCTGCAAACTTATCTGCCAGATGCACAAATTGGTGACCTTGAGATATGGTGAGAGGACAAAAATGAGCTGGGAGCTGGTGATGGAAAACACTCCCTTTTATGAAGTTGCTGTGCTCAACCAATGAATGGACTTACCAGTTCTTTAGAAAATTCCATAGTAGACAACAGAATCAACACTGAAATAGAAATGTGTTCCTGAGTTCTGTTTCCTTCTTGTCTTATTGGTTTATACACCATCAACTTTGTATTATCACTCCAGATGCATCAATTCTATAAAGCATGTTTTATGCTTTGCTTTGTGGTTTCACGTTTAACACACTAATTTAACTCTTTCCTCTGTCAGAAAAAGCCAGTGTGAAATAGAATTTACTGCATAGTTCCTTCAGAAGAAATGCTGAGTAATTCAGAGGTTCCACAATATGTTTATTAAACACCTAATATGTACTAAGAATTGACTAATCTCTGTGGGTAAAACATAGAGCCAAAAGAGATGCATTCTTTGCTGGCATGAAATTTGTGACTTAATGTATAAAAGGACAATAAGTAAATGTTTTCTGATCTTTGGCCAAGCTTTCTCTCTAAATCTAGAATAAATCATCTTATTAAAGAGTAAGATAAAGTACATAATAGACATTTTGAATATTAAATCTGGAAAAGAGTTCAATCTTGGGATGGCAAATACCTATCAGAGAGACATCACCACTCCACCCATGGCCTTAGTAGACATGGTTAATTGACCATTGCAATCTTCCTTCATGGATTTCGGTGTGAACTCCAACTCTACCACAGCACGGCTTTTTAGACAGGCACTGTCAATTATTAGAAATATACATAATAGTTGTCTTTGCTCATTTTTGCCATTCCTAATGCACTTCATCTGATCCCATTTGCTTAATATTGTAATTGACAACTGGAAAGGCCACATAAGCTAGCCTAGGTGAACCAGTCTGGAAGATGTTAAGCTGGAATCTGAATTGGGTTTTCTAAATGTCCATGCAAAACTCTCTTCCATCCCATCATACACCCTCATCTCACTGCCATAAAGCACGTCAAAATGGAACATATCAGAAGATACATGCTTTTGAGAAGAAAACGGGATTTTATGATGGTGTACTGAAGCCATAATATGGCTGGATAATCTTATTTTTCTTTTATTTAAAAAAATACTCTGAAATACTTCGAAAAATAAACTTTCATTTCCTCCTAGTGTTGTGAGAAAAGAGGCTCTTCCTCTACGCCCAGAGTAGAATTCCAAGATCTGCTCTTTACTGCCAAGTCTTGGAGTTGAGATTAATCACATCTAATTCTCAAGCTTAGAACTTAATATGACAGATAAGTAGCTTGAAATAAGCTTCATATCTTCACTAATGTTGTATAATTGGAAAAAAAGAACATTTTTATATCTTGATTGTACTCTTCAAAAATTCTTCCAAAACATAGTCCCAAACCACTACAAATGTCTTAGAAGCTGGACTTAGAAAGTTCCTTAAAGAGCTGAAACAATTGTCTTCCAGAATTCAAGAAACCCTTATCAAAAGTGAAAAATAACTTGTTAATTCATTTTATCTAAAACTACAATATGACATCCCATTCTCATTCCCAGTGACATTAAATAATTATAATAAGAAAGTGGAATTCACTATTAATCTCATAATCAAATTGCCCAGTGATGATGCCTACCACATAGGATAAACAGGGTCATGGGCTCAAGCTATCTCCTCAGCACTCCTACCAGGGGAAAATTAAAAGCAAATATTGACTGTGCGGGAAAAAGTAACAACTGAACATTGGGAAATATGGTGGATACCACATAAATCAAGTGATTGAGGCTAGTTATAATAAGTAATGGGACATTTTGAAATTATGCTTCACCTGATAAAATGCAATGGAAAAATCATGCTGACACTCTGGTGACCTAGAGGCTTAATTAAGATGTGTACCCTGGCCAGGCACGATGGCTCATGCCTCTAATCCTGGCACTTTGTGAGGCCAAAGTGGGTGGATCACCTGAGGTCAGGAGTTCGAGACCAGCCTGTCCAACATGGTGAAACTCCATCTCTACTAAAAGTGCAAAAATTAACTGAGCTGGGGGCAGGTACCTGTAATCCCAGCTGCTTGAGAGGCTGAGGCAGGAGAATCACTTGAACCCAGGAGGCAGAGGCTGCAGTGAGCAGAGATTGTGACATTGCACTCCAGCCTGGGCCACAAAGTGAGACTCCATCTCAAAAAAAAATATATATATATATATACCCTGGATCTAATCATGAGGAAATATCTGTCAGACCAAGAGTGAGTTTTATTTTGCAAGATGACTGATCTGTAATATGTAAGGGTGTCAGAGATATGAAAACCCAGGAAGCACTTGAGGAACTATTCCAGATTGAAGGAGACTGAGGAGGCGTGGCAACTAGGTGCAATGTAGGATCTGGTATTGGATCCTTTCACCATGAAGAACATGGTGAGATCATTGGTGAAACTTGAATGAGATGTGGACTGGATGGCAGTAATATGTGGATATGAATTTGATGATTTGCTGTTTGTGCCATTATTATGTCCTAGGGAAGCCTAGTTTGTGAGAAATGGACTTTGTCGTATTGAGGGTGGTGATATATCATATCTGTTGCCTGAACTTGGCAGGCTCAGAACAAATATATATATTTGTCCTGTTCTGGCTATCATTCTGCAAGTTTTAAATTATGTCCAAAAAAGTGGGCTCATTTGACAGTGTTTATGTGTGCCCTAGTCTCACTGGGCAATTCTCATGTGCATTCTTCTAAGAAAATTGCACGTGTTTACTAATTTAATCTCTGTAACAACTTTATTAGGCAGTTACTATTATTAACCCTATTATATGGCTGACAAAACTGAGGCATAGAAGAATTATTACTATTATTATTGTTGTTGTTATTTGAGACAGAGGCTTGCTGTATCATCCAGGCTGAAGTACAGTGACATGATTATGGCTCACTGCAGCCTCAAACTTCCAGACCCAAGCGATTCTACCACCTCAGTCCCCTGAGTAGCTGGGATCTCAGGCATGCACCACCACATCCTGCTAATTTTGTTTATTTTTAGGGTCTCACTATGTTGCCCAGGCTTGTCTCAAATTCCTGGGTGCAAACAATCCTCCTACTTCTGCCTCCCAAAGTGCTGGGATTAAGGCATGAGCCATGGTGCCCAGTCAAGGAATTATGAATGTTGGCAATGATCACCTAATTGGTAAGTGTCAGAAAAAAGGATCTAATCCAGGCCAGTGTTCTTAACCTGTATGTTTGGTCATAGACAAAATTTAGGCAACAAATCCTGAAACTACAACAATATAGGTATAGCATAAAGCCTTGAAGAGCTCACATCTGTAAATTAGATTTATTGTATTCTGTCCAGCTAATGCTGCCAAATACTTTGTGGTAGGCATTGGCTTTGGTGCTAAATGGGATTCAAATTATATTTTTAAATATTTAAACATAATACCTAAATAGATACAAAAGAAAGAAAGAATATGCAGGAAATCATTACAAACTGGGAGATTGAGGCAGGTGAATCACCTGAGGTCAGGAGTTCAAGACCAGCCTGGTTAACATGGTAAAATCCTGTCACTACTAAAATATATAAAAATTAACTGGCCGGGCGCGGTGGCTCAAGCCTGTAATCCCAGCACTTTGGGAGGCCGAGACGGGTGGATCACGAGGTCAGGAGATCGAGACCATCCTGGCTAACATGGTGAAACCCCGTCTCCACTAAAAATACAAAAAATTAGCCGGGCTCGGTGGCGGGTGCCTGTAGTCCCAGCTACTGGAGAGGCTGAGGCAGGAGAATGGCATGAACCCGGGAGGCGGAGCTTGCAGTGAGCTGAGATCCGGCCACTGCACTCCAGCCTGGGCGGCAGAGCGAGACTCCGTCTCAAAAAATAAATAAATAAAAAATAAATAAATAAATAAAAATTAACCAGGCATGGTGGCGGGTGCCTGTAATCCCAGCTATTCATGAGGCTGAGGCAGGAGAATCACCTGAAGCTGGGTGGCAGAGGTTGCAGCGAGCCAAGATTGCACCACTGCACTCCAACCTGGGCAACAGAGAGAGACTCTGTCAGAAAGAAAAGAAAAGAAAAAGAGGAAAAGGAAAACAGAAAGAGAGAAAGAGAAAGAGAGGAAGGAAGGAAGGAAAGAAAGAAGGAAGGTAGGAAGGAAGGAAGGAGGGAAGGAAGGAAGGAAGGAAGGAAGGGAGGGAGGGAGGGAGGGAGAAAGAAACTAGAAAAACTAGAGGGAAGAGATTGTGGTAATGAAATCATAAGAAAGTTTCAAATCCATGTGTTAGCACAAGGTGGTAGTTTATGCTTTGGGGTTTGGTATTCTTTGATTCCTTGTCAAACTCTGCAACTCATTAGTACAGTCACTGAGCGAGTAGGTAACCTCTTCTGGGTCTGTATTTTTATTAGGAAAATGGGATAATAATGCTAAGTCAGAGTGTTTTGAAGAAAGATAAAGTATACTTTTACTAAGCATCAATAGTGATGTAGATTATGTGCTCATTAAATACCAATTTTTCTTGATTAACTTTCCTAAAGTTTTCAAGAGAGAGCTCTTCCCTTTGTAGGGAGAAAAAAAGGAAAAACTGAGTATCATGTTGTTTTCAAAGTTGGGAATGTATTATTTCTATAAGATGTTTTTACATCCCTCCCCATAATAGTTCATTTCTTGGAATATTCATTGGGGATTTGGTATGACAATCTCATTTGTAAAGGTCAAAGGGAATGGAAGAGGAAGGGAGCAGTTACTGAGTGATAGGTGACAAGTCAGGAAGAAGGTGCTGGTCACTGTGCGTAAGAGCGCTAACAACATTCTGCCTGCTTCTTTTCCTGCTATTAGCATTCATGTTCTGTCACCAGTGTGCAATCCTTTGCTTGCTTGGAATTAGACAGTGGTATAAAGCCATTTTGCGAATCTCAGCTAGTCCACAAGAAGTGTGGCCCCAAAATTCCCAGCTATTTTTGCTAGCCAGATTTTAAGTGCCCAAGGCTTTTGAATGTGTTATACTTTAAGAATATGAGTAGAGCACCTCTCCTCTTTGGTTACTTCCATTTCTGGGTCTCAATGTCATCCCCAGCTCTGAGTATTTAACTCTAATTTCTCACTCAGTGACAAAACTCCAGATTTGTTGGAGCAATTTTGGCATTTAAAACGAAACAGCCTCCTTATATTACTGTGAGCAAGGTACCCAGAAGCCCCTATGAATTTCCTATTTCCATATGTACCAGATTTTCACATTCTGAAATGTTTCTTATGGGAACACGAGAAAACAGTTATAATTAAACTTAAGTAGAGAAACTATATTTAACACACTCTTTGGGATATATTCTGTAGAAGAGGCTTCAAAGCAAATCCTACATTAGCACGCACCCTGGAGTGGCCGGTGCAAAGTCAGATGGATCCCTTTCCTTTTCCCAAGCCTAGTCTTAATATCTTCAGAAAGTGAAACCAGAAAATGCTTCTTTGGGGCAAGGACAAAGGGACAAGAAACTTCCTTTCGCCTATGTCCACATTTGACTTTCAAGCAATGCGTACATTTTCCTGCTGAAACAGAAGTAGATTTGCATTGATTTATAAAATGCCGTCTTATTCAGAAATTAAGGCAAAAAATTGCTAAAGAATCATCTGCTACTTGTTTTGTGGAAGAAGGTAAAATAGACATCAGATTCTGAGAAAGAAGAAGATTTATCTCTTGTCCACCCCTTCACTCTTATTTTCTCTTGGATCCAGGAAAAGGATTTTTTGTTAATCAATCATCCACACATTTTGTGTTAGTTTTCTATTCTTGCTGTAACAAATTACCATAAAGTCACTGGCTTAAAACAACACAGACTCACAATCTTTCAGTTACAGTAGTCAGAAATCCAAAGTGGAGTCTTACTGGGCTAAAATCGGGGTGCCAGTTGGTACATGTTCCTTTTAGTGACCCTAGGGGAAAATTTCCTCTTCCTCTATCTTCAAAGCCAGAAACATAATGTATTCAAATCTCTGACTCTGACCTCCTCTTCTGCTTTCAGAGGCTATCAGTGAAGACTCTTCCATTGATAAAGGCCACTGTGATTACATAGAGACTACTTGAACAGTCCGGAATAATCCTTCCATCTCAAAATCAGCTAATTAGCAATCTTAATTCCATGTACAATCTTAATTCCCCATGCCACATAAAATGACATCTTCACAGGCTCTGGCACCTTCCAGGCAGTCATATTTAGGTGGCCATTCTTTAGCCTACCACACCTATCAACCCAAAGTTACTGGATTTCAGTTTAGTCATTTGAAATGAGTCTAGTCAATGGCAAGCTTAGCACTGAGCTGAAATGAATGAATGACAAAGGAGAGGAAGATATACTTGCCTTCTATGAATTCAAGAGATTTTGATTTTTACCTTATTTTCACCATCAACCACGAACAAGCAATTTATATTTCCCTTTATTCTATTCACTCATCTGACAATGAAGTGAAACACGGTTCAACTGTAAAAGTATTTTATGATCCATAATAATTGTTGCTTCTCCTAACAATTCTGCAAAGTAAATAAGGAAAGTAACATCAAAATATAAAACTATCTTTTGCCAGAAGATGGTTTGCCCGGAAAGAAGGGAGTGTGGCTCTAAGTTAACTTTGTAACTGATATGTAGATATCTTAAATCTTCAAGAGCATAAGGATCTTAAAAAGCATTTTACCCTGTACTGTTGTGGGTTAGATATGTGTACATGAGAAATGTACAACAATGTATAAGAAGTAAATAAATTTGCCCAGTATTTCATTTTGAATGAGAATGTAATGTAATAGACCCATGAATGTATCAACTGTCATAATAAACAGTGTGGCAATGAGAATCAACAATATACAACCACACAGAGAAATACAGATACATTTCACAATGTTTAGTTAAGTCAAAAACAAATAATTAGATACTGAAATTAAGATTATAGGTTGTATGATTCTATTTTAATAAAACACAAAAAGTTAAGAACTCAACAGCCTTTTGGAGGGTTTAGAACCTGACAGCAATCACAAGACAGGCAGATTCTGGAGTACTGGTAATGCTCTGTTTCTTGATCTTAGTGCTGATTGACTGAGTTTGTTTAGTTAGTGAAATTTTATGGTGTCGTACACTTTAAGAGGTGTACTTTTCTGTATGTATAATATATTGTACATTTCAAAAAAAATTAAAAATGCGTTTACCTGATGTATTTGTCCATTTACACACTGCTATAAAGAACTGCTCAAGACTGAATTACTTATAAAGAGAGGAGGTTTAATTCACTCACAGTTTCCATGTGGATGAGGAGGCCTCAGGAATCTTACAATCATGACAGAAGGGGAGGCAGGCATGTCTTACACGGCTTCAGACGAGAGAGGAAGAGCAGGGGAAATGACCACTTATAAAACCATCAGATCTCATGAGAACTCACTCACTATCATGAGCACACCAAGGGGAAACTGCCCCCATGATCCAATCACCTCCCGACAGATCCTTCCCTTAATACCTGAAAATGGGAAAATATATACATTTACCATTATATAAACCACAAATATAAAACACCACACATATACTTTAGTAATCATAGTTACACCAATAATTTATTATTTACAATCATTTCCTTAAATATAAAATGAATGCTTCATAGGGCAACTTTACTTTCTATGTATACCAAGACATATTTGTAAATATGAGGAGAGGCTTGTGAAAAAAAAAAAAACACTTTTCTTAATAACTTCGTGAAAACAATATTATGAGAATCTGGATGGGCAGCATTATGATTATGATTCTTTTTAAAAGAATTTTTTTTTTTTTTTTTTTTTTTTTTTTTTTTTTTTGAGACAGGTCTCATCTGCAGGCTGGAAATCTCAGCCCAAAGAAGTCTCAACCTCCAGGACTCAATCAATCCTCCCACCTCAGTCCTCTAATTAGTTAAGATCACAGGCACATACCACTATGCTTGGCTAATTCTGTTTATTTTCTGTAGAGACCAGGTCTCACGATGATGCCCAGGCTGAACTTGAACTCCTGGGCTGAAGTGATCCTCTTCCCTCAGCCTCCCAAAGTGCTGGCATTACAGGGATGAGTTACCACACCCAGCCAATAAGCATTCTTAATTTCATGTATTCTTTTTCTTATATTATTCCTTTAAGCAGTTCATCTCCCATGTTCAGCTGGGGTATCACTAACAGCAAGTTAAATTTTTCTCCTAAAATCAGTAAAACTTTCATACCAAGCACTGATTTCTGCAATAGCCATGTCTGTCCCAAGGACACTCTGTACTATTCTGCTCTGACTGTGTGGAACGGGTCTCTGTGGCACCAGTGAGTACTCACTCACAGCTCAGCACATTACACCATCACGGAACACCGTTCTGAGGATCAAAAATACTTTCTTTTAAAACAATCCAAGTGCATAGTTGATTAAGTAGACACCTGTATAAACAACCTTCTATTCTGTCATGAATATAATATAACACACGTATTTTACCAGGTGTATTTGCTTCAAATGATGCTTATATTTTGGGCTAACCCAGTCAAGTGACTCTGCAGCTATGCAACTAGCTGCAAAAAAAAGTGGGTATACTCTTGTGGAAGGCTAGTCCTTTATACGTAGGCAGGTGAAAAATATGCTCTGTAAGACTTAGTGAATGCAAGTTCTAAGTCCTAAACTAAGCTATAACATGAGAAGGCTTAATAATATGAGTTTCAGTGTCCATGCACACATGGGTATGCATCAGTAAAATAACACTGCTTCTTTCTGCAGTAAAGATTATGGAGGCAGATAATACATTCCCTGCTACCCATAGTTTTCAATATATGAAATAATTGTCTCCAATCTTGACTGTTCCTTTCTTATTAAGCTCTGCTTTTTTATCAACGAAACCGATGAGAATCCAGCATATAGTAGATGTCCCAAACTAGGTATTAAATGAGTGTGTAAATGAGTGAGGATATGAGGAAATCAGATTGAAAGGACTATCCCTAAACTGGTAGCTCTTATGCTGTCTTCTAGGGGAAGACCTAGGTGATAGGCAACTGCCTCAAAATCAGTGCCTGGGTTTTATGATTTTTAAACGTTTTAAATGTAAATTGTGTTCATGACAAAAGGACTTCCTGAAGGATCCTATGGCCTCAAGTAATCAGAAAAGAGATTGATGTGTTGCTCTGAGCCATGCCTGGCAAGGAGTAGGAGTCTGGAAGCTTGGTTCCCTTGGAATATATCCACGAACTTGTGTATTTCTAGAATATATATATATTCAACTAATGCAGATGGATATTTCTTGGATCACAAAACGGAGGTGTCATTGTGGTTATTAACAAATGAAAGAGAGAATCCCACATATTTGTCAAATACCAATGCAGCTCAAACGTCACAGAATCCAGGGGAACTTGCAAGGGCAGTTATGATCATGTTTTTGAAGCATGCACTTGACTTTATTTGCAAAGCATTTGTTAAGGTTCACCATATTCAAAAAGTATTGGTAACAAAAGCTGAATGATAACCAGATACCTACTCTTTGGAACTCACTATCCAATAGCCCCTTTGCAGTATCTAGCTGTGTGCAGTTAAAGTCATCTTCTACTGAAGACCTACTGTGAGTCAGACATTTTCGTAGACACAAGGATTCAAAAGGAAATATTTTGTCATCCTTATATTGGAAATGTTCCCCTTCCCACCATCTGCCTGACAATCACATGGAGTCGACCTCACACTTCCATCAAACACTAACGAGTGGCTCCAGCCTTCCAAGCAACAATCTCAAGTTGGCTTTGAAAACCAGCCATAACTATTCTCAGTTTAAACTTGCCCTCTACCTTCTGGTGGTCTGGCGACTTATTTAGCAAATGTAGCAGAGTCCAAGCACAACCCTTAAATCTTTGGAAAACCTCCAATGGCCTACCAGAAAGAATACTTCCCTGAAATGGACAGTGTTCGGCAGCCCTGGGCTCTGACCACTCGAACATTATGCTTTTCTGTGTAGTCCTCAGCTAAAGGGAAGGGGGGAAGCTTCAATATGGCCTCTAGATAAAGTCTGTGCAAGTCAGAGCAACTGGGTTGGTTAAAATTCCTATCCAAGCAGTCAGTCAAACCCTAGTGAGCCTGAGTTGTTGTGGGCTGTGTGTTAGAGTTGATATTAAGTACCAAGTCCAGAAAGACATACTTGAACAGAATTATATTAACAGAAAAGCTCAGCTGACACTAAGAAAAAAAAAAAAAAAAGTTAAGTTCCTCATTGGTTTGGCTAAATACACGCTTCCCTGAATAACATTAGATGGCCTCATAATCATTTCTGAGTTCTGAGGCTAGACTTGGATTACCAAGGAAGAAAATATTTCTGATCTCAAGAAGATAATGCTGTAATAAATTTGTATCTTAATTTTGCAAGACTATCAGATACTTAGTTCACATTTTGTAGGAGCAGAAAAGTTATTAGGTTAGGCTTTGCAGGCAGGTGGCAAAAGTGGGTTTATGTCCTGCTGCCAGTCTCTGGCCCTGGACATATGAAGATTGAAGATGTCAACTAAACTGTTTCTAGATTTCTTTATCTATAAAATTAGAGTGCAAATTCTATGTACCTAGTAAGATTGCTGTGATGATTAAACAAAACAACACAATGTCTTATACATGTAAGACATTAAAATTAAAATTGGCCGGGCGCGGTGGCTCAAGCCTGTAATCCCAGCACTTTGGGAGGCCGAGACGGGCAGATCATGAGGTCAGGAGATCGAGACCATCCTGGCTAACACGGTGAAACCCCGTCTCTACTAAAAAATACAAAAAACTAGCCGGGCGAGGTGGTGGCGCCTGTAGTCCCAGCTACGCGGGAGGCTGAGGCAGGAGAATGGCGGGAACCCGGGAGGCGGAGCTTGCAGTGAGCTGAGATCCGGCCACTGCACTCCAGCCTAGGTGACAGAGCAAGACTCCGTCTCAAAAAAAAATTAAATTAAATTAAATTAAATTAAATTAAAATTTATTTATTCTTGTATCATTGTTATGTGAATAGCGGGCATGTTTTAGATTGGGGAAATTGCAGGGAATTTAGAAACATCATGTGAATGGATGTGAATTCTGAAAATATCATCTACAAAGTTATTATGTAAGACTCAGCTTCCACATCTCTAAAAGGAGAAAAACAAATGAGTCCTA